>NW_019646469.1:14839-113491 GCF_002806865.2 Cucurbita pepo subsp. pepo
AGGACTAGTGGGACCTCATGCATATTGTGTGTTCATGCATTTGGGGGGATACCCCTATCCCATCACGAGGGTACGGACGCGTACATCCAATGGCAGGACAACGATCGTTATGTTTTGCATAGCACTGTCGTGACGGTTACTAGTTTTAACGAGTCCCGGCATAAGGGGTCCCAGAATATGTCCACCGGATAAGGACAGTGGCCCAGCGGTGTGCGAACTAGCTGGTGAGGCCATACTCGCACGTATGGGCTGTGTGTAGAGTATATGGTACACGTCCACGATTATCCGTTAGGATTGCAACATAGGGAAAACGAAACGAAACGAAATGATAGGTCCCATCATTTCATTGCATGTGATTGTCGCATAACCCCGATAGGGGGTCACTTACTGAGTATGCTAGAAATACTCAAGCCTCGTGCTACTTTACTTTTGCAGATAAGGGCAAGGCACCCATGTGACAACGACGACGACATTGTACACCTCGAGACCGTGGCACATACATAGGGTAGTTGTTTGTTTTTTTTTTTGTTTTTTTTTTCCATAGTCTAGGCTGAATTTGATTTGCATCATTAGTATAGGTTAGTATAGGTTGAAATATATTTGCATAATAAACCATAGTGTAGAATAATACATTCATTTTGGTTTTGTTACTTTTCCTTTATTTCAATAATGTTCTTTTCTTTTTTCTTGTAATCATTTTCTCTTTCACGAGTTAATAAAAGGCGAGAATAAGTCGCTTTTATAAATAGGGCCCATTTAATGTATATTCCGCATCTCATGGTATAGTAATGACCCCAGGTTAAATAGGTAAAATGTTAGAGTGGTTAAAGAAGAACTCACAAATACTCTATTAAATTCATCCTTACTTATAGCACAATAAAGACAATTTATAACACGGAATATCATGATCATCAAATTCATTATCTAATTTAAGCACTTCAATATTATTAACCATTTTTGTTGGGATGTAAGGCCTTTACTAACATTTAACCATAATTGATAATTGACCGATTGCAAATAAATTCTCATTCTAGCAATAAGTATAATTTGTTCCATCAAAATAAGGAGGCTGAGAGGTTGATTGTCCTCCACAAAAATAATCGTTATTAACACCTAGATTTGTCATAAGTTCTAACAATAAAAAATCTATAAGAGCAACCCGCTACCAATTGTTGATGGCAACACGGTTTTAACAATAAAATTATTTAAACGTGATTAATTTTAAATTATTTAAACGTGATTAATTTTTCTAATTATCATTCTTTTTTAAATAAGTAGAATATAATAATTAATACAATAAAATAATTGAAGAAATAACAATTATAAGAAAATCTTAGTAGAGCGATAAATCTTAATAATAACAATAAACAATTATAAGAAAAACTTAGAATAGCAATAAATTTTAATAACAATTTCGAAATTAAATAGGAAAGAGTATAACAATTTCGAAATAAAATAAGAAAGAGTTAGAAAATATAACAACGTGATTTTATAGTGGTTCGATAAACTTCACTCACTCACACCGATAGCCCAAAGCCTCGTAATTTGAATAGATTTGAGACCACTCACTCACACCCATAGCCCAAAGCCTCCTAATTTGAATAGATTTGAGAGAAATAAAAGGTTTGAAAGAGAAATAAAAGGTAGACCACGTGTTTTTTATTTTATTTTATTTATTTATTTTTAAAGTAAATATTAAAACATTTCAATTTCATTTTTATTAGTTATATTTTTTAAAAATATAATAATATAATAATATAAAAAAAAATAATAAAAATAATCTGAATAACGATTTATTTTTATAATTCAAATGATGTATAAATAATTTTATTTCTATTTAAGAGTAATTCAAAACTCCACCATTTGTTACTTTTTCAAAGTTCTAAGTGTCATACTTTGATTGGTCCATGATGTCAATTTTACCGCCACATCATCATGTCGGGTATCTTGTTTCGACTAAAGCTTCTTCGTTTTAGCTCTAATTTGAGTGATTGAAAAAAGCATTGAAATTGTTATCTCTAACCTTACACTGTGGACAATTCAAAATGAGAATTGTTAATAATTAAGTGTAGATTTGTTATCATCAAAACATTAATTAATTAATTAATTAATTTTAGATTAAGAGCCAAAAAGCCAACACATGGAACGTGCCAAGCCTACATCGTAGGCTAGTCTACAGAATCTAAAACCTAGAGCTTTGATATCAACTGTAACGATCCAAAATTTCTACATACTCAGAGTCGCTACTGACGTCTCATGCTCATCTCTAATGCGGAAATATAACTCTTAAAAGAAAACATCATCGAAAGTATAAATATCGAAAACATTTCAAACATCTTCTACTATCTCTTGAAAACACACCCATGGTCTTCGGTGTTTAAATACGAAATGCTGAAATTTTGAGAAATAAAAACAAATACAAAAGAATTTAAAACGATGAAATGCAAAACAATTCTAACCTAAGACTAGGAATTTAAATATGAGTCTACTCTATGCATGTGCCACAGTCTCTCCTCCCGATGCAGTCGTCCTCCGTACAGGTGCGTCTTGCCTTTACTTGAAAAATGATGTGGCACACGGCCTGAGTATTTTGAAAAATACTCAGTAAGTGGCCCCACTATAAGGGGTCATGCAAATGCAAACACATGCAATCATGATTTAGGGACCTATCTCTAACATCATAGGGGTGTCCTCCAGTCTCGAACAAATTGGATGTGTAATACTTTCCTACACACGACTCACATGTGCGAGTGTGAATCTTCAGGGCGCTCGCACACCCCCTGGACCCTCTGGTCAAACTAATTTGTAGCAACGTCCGGAGGTCAGCGGAATCCCTAGTGTCATATGCCTCATTAACACCCTCATCATCATGTTGTGTGCATTCACACTCACCNCTGTGTGCATTCACACTCACCATCATATTCACACTCATCATCATATTGTGCGCGTCTGCACTCATCATCTCTAGGGGAAGTAGCCCTATGCTTACTAACATACAATATGCATGAGATCCCTCTAAATTCATCATAATGTCCCTTCTGACACAACCCTCTAGTCTCATCTCTTTGTTACTCTGGGTAACACTTGTTGATGGTGTTAATATAACACATGCAGAAGCAATTTGGATCTTGGGCACTTTTAGAACATCAATTATAGTAAATAACTAGCATGTTCATAAGTATTAAAACTTAATGAGTTTAGATACTAACCTTTTGTAGTTCACTCCTTTTTCCTCACGGAACCGGTTTCAAACCACCACTAGTGTCTTCTCCACTATCCTCCGGCCTTAGAACGGGATTGTGGAATCCGGTGAGTGACTAAACTTGGGAGGGATTTTGTATATGTGAAGAGAGTGTTTGTGTGAGAGGTTTTTCTCAAGGTTTTTCACCAAGAAGAAGAAGACCTTCCATGTTTCATGATCACTCTATTTAAAGAGTCATGTTTGCATGTTCATGCAAATTTGAGTTCACCAAATTTTGACACTCAAAATTCCACTCAAATGTTTGGGATTATGTGGCAAGCATGCATGTTTGAGTTAACCAAATTTTGACACTCAAAATTCCACTCAAACTTGTGGGGTTTATTTGGCAAACATGCAAGTTTGGTTAAACCAAATTTTGACACCTCAAAATTCCACTAACATGATTTTTCCATTAGATGAAAGTCAACATTTTGACTTTCTTCATTTTAATTAGATGAAAGTCAACATTTTGACTTTCTTCATTTTAATTCGATGAAAGTCAACATTTTGACTTTCTTCATTTTAATTCAACAATTAATTTGAATAATGAATTTCAAATTAAAGTAACATTAAATAATTAATTAAACTATTTAATTAATATTTAATATTAATTCAAATGCCAATCCCAGTCAATTCCGACACATAATTGATTAAGATATTTAAATCTTATTTAAATATCTCAGATTCTCTCTTTTCGTTTAATTCGTAAATAAAATAAAATTGCGGTTAAATATATCGTATATATGTAACGCATATTCCCTAATTTGAATTCGAACACTTCGAACTCACTCGTCACACTGTTCTATGGTTTAGTCCGATATGAGCTAGCAGAGGGACCTAATGGACCTATAGATCATGGGCTCCAACGATTCAAGATTAACCGATTAAACTCATTAACCTGGTTAACCAACATTCGTTAACTACTAGGACACTCCACTATAGCCTAGTAGTTGCACTCCCCTCACTATAGATATATTTCTGTCCATCTGATATAACCATGATTAGTAAGTCGATCCTTCACAGGTTGTTCGTAACTAGAGCTGGGTCAATTTACCGTTTTACCCCTGAAGTTACTTCTTGTTCCTTATGTCTCACTGATCCTCTAATAAACAATTGGTTTGTGGTCCAACCAGTAAACCGAATCCCTCTCAGGCCAATGAGAGGGTGGGGCCCCTTGTTCAAGACCTGGAGTCAGTGCTTAAGGGAACTACCTTTCTTCTATCCCTAAAAGTGGGTAGGAGTGAATTCCGTCTTGCACCCCACGTCCCCAGCCATTCACCCAGTCTTACCCCTGAAATGGGAGGCCTGTTGAGTCGGCGAACTAGAGCCACTCTCACCCATGCAAATCTAAGGATAATTCCGAATAAACAGGAGTTCATGGTTAGCTCAGGATTAAAACCGAGTTACCTAGGTTATCGAATGAAAAGAAAATCAGTCTCAACAGTAAACGACTTTATAAAGTGAGAGTGGTTTTCTTCATGGTCCGATCTTATGCAATACTCATTGCATAGGACGCCCCCACTCACATGTCTCCACATGCACAATTTAGTGATCGCATTGTTTATATCATATACAAAAGTGGGCCGCATCCATAGTGTCCCCAGAATAAGGTACTCAGCCTTATCCTTATACTATAGATCATTTTGACTATATACTTGAACTTGATCCACTCTTATGTCTCTACATATAGTTCAAGTAATCATACTATAGCCAGAGTGTTCTTAGTTTATTGGATTTAGATTAATGATCGTAAAGTTCACTTTATTCAATAACAATCTTTACTGAATAAACAACAATAATAACTTTATTGAAAATAGAATATCTTTTTGTTTACAAACTATGAGTTTTAGGACATAAAACCCAACATTCCGCTATGTATATGTATATGTATATGTATAAATCATGCTGAAAGGAGGTTGAGAACTTGTGAACTTTGTGCTCCAGGAGCTTGATGGATGTTATTGCCCTGTTGAGCATGTTTGCTTATTTTTGCATGAATTATGTATGATGAAGCTAGATATAGCTGCTTGCACACTCAATTAGTTTTCTTGAACCAATGTAATAATAATTCTAGGGTTATGTAGTTAGAGTGACAAGTCACTAAGTATAGTCCTAACCCTTCCTTAGGAGCCTAAGAAACTACCACGGCATACGAACCACCTCTAGAGTACCCTTAGGCTACTTGTGTGTGATTGATGTTATAGCTTCGTGGGGGACCAGGGAGTTCCTTGTAACGCCCCTAATTTTCTTTAACCTAATTAGTGACGTCANGGACTTCTCGTCGGAGAACCATCATCGAAGTTCATTCTCGACCAAGACATACACGCTGAAGTTTCTTCTTGAAGAATAGGAGGACTCGTGTTGTTGAGGTTCCATTTTCCGTCAAGATCTGGGAGAAATCTGCAAGGTAAGATCTCGAACGTTTCTCTTCAGATCTGAGATCTTCCTTTAGGAATAGTAAAGTTTGCTAACTTCATTTAGGGAAGATCTGCCGCTGATTTCATGAGGAAAATCGGATGAAACGTTGAGGTCTGAGAATCTTTCCAAGAACGGTAAGGATGTTAACNAAATCCAAATAAACCATACTCGGTGCTATAACTTAAAATAGTCTAATAAAAGTAAACTCCTAAAACATCCCATCTCCAACTNAAGTCAAAATCAAGAAACAAATACTGGCACGTAGGTTGTAGTATGATCTAAAACTTTGTTCAAGAAATCATTTCGATTTGGATTAAAAATTGAGAGATAGAAAAATGAGAAGAACGTTAGAAAACTAGTCGAAAACCCACTTTTCGGTTAGGAGGAGAGAGAAGATGACGACGCGCCACGTGTCAACCGGCAAGAGGTCCCCGTGCGCCGGTAGCCACTGGACACGCGTCGAACGCCACCTGGAGAGATGCAGCTCCAGCCTTCTAGCGAACGCATCCGCGGCCACGCAACCTGACCCGTGTTCCTCAGCTGACCAGACACTCTCGTGTGAGCTTGTCCCGGCGCGTGGCTAGCGCGTGGAAATGCGTGTAAGACCGTTTTCGTCCCATTCGACTCCTGTTTTCCCTATTTTCCTCTCGAATCCAATCCTAACTCTATTTTATATGAAATAGGATCTAATTGAGGAAAAATCAGTACTCTTGGACATGCTAATTGTGTGGAAATGCTAACGTAAGGACACACATCATCCAAGTAAGTCGCCACATGGAACTTTAGGAAGAAATACTTGTAGGAGTCGCTTTGTTATGCATGCAAGCTAGTTTAATTACCTTAGGTGGTAATTTGATTGTTACGAGTATGGATGTATTATGTCAAGTATTATGAGAATTATCTGAGTATTGCAATTCATTTTTAAGCTTTCGTGATGGTGTTAATATAACACATGCGGAAACAATTTGAATCTTAGGCACTTTTAGACATCAATTATAGTAAATAACTAGCATGTTCATACGTATTAAAACTTAATGAGTTTGAATACTAACCTTTTGTAGTTCAAACTCCTTTTTCCTCACGAACCGGTTTCGAACCACCACTAGTGTCTTCTCCACTATCTTCCGGCCTTAGAACGAGATTGTGGAATCCGGTGAGTGACTAAACATGGGAGGGATTTTGTATATATGAATAGAGTGTTTGTGAGAGTTTTTCTTAAGGTTTTTCACCAAGAAGAAGAAGACCTTCCATGTACCATGATCACTCTATTTAAAGAGTCATGTTTGCATGTTCATGCAAATTTGAGATCACCAAATTTTGACACTTAAAATTCCACTCAAATGTTTGGGATTATGTGGCAAGCATGCATGTTTGAGTTAACCAAATTTTGACACTCAAAATTCCACTCAAACTTGTGGGGTTTATTTGGCAAACATGCAAGTTTGGTTAAACCAAATTTTGACACCTCAAAATTCCACTAACATGGATTTTTCCATTAAATGAAGTCAACATTTTGACTTTCTTCATTTTAATTCAACAATTAATTTGAATAATGAATTTCAAATTAAAGTAACATTAAATGATTAATTAAACTATTTAATTAATATTTAATATTAATTCAAATGCCAATCCCAATCAATTCCGACACATAATTGATTAAGATATTTAAATCTTATTTAAATATCTCAGATTCTCTCTTTTCGTTTAATTCGTAAATAAAATAAAATTGCGGTTAAATATATCGTATATATGTAACGCATATTCCCTAATTTGAATTCGAACACTTCGAACTCACTCGTCACACTGTTCTATGGTTTAGTCCGATATGAGCTAGCAGAGGGACCTAATGGACCTATAGATCATGGGCTCCAACGATTCAAGATTAACCGATTAAACTCATTAACCTGGTTAACCAACATTCGTTAACTACTAGGACACTCCACTATAGCCTAGTAGTTGCACTCCCCTCACTATAGATATATTTCTGTCCATCTGATATAACCATGATTAGTAAGTCGATCCTTCACAGGTTGTTCGTAACTAGAGCTGGGTCAATTTACCGTTTTACCCCTGAAGTTACTTCTTGTTCCTTATGTCTCACTGATCCTCTAATAAACAATTGGTTTGTGGTCCAACCAGTAAACCGAATCCCTCTCAGGCCAATGAGAGGGTGGGGCCCCTTGTTCAAGACCTGGAGTCAGTGCTTAAGGGAACTACCTTTCTTCTATCCCTAAAAGTGGGTAGGAGTGAATTCCGTCTTGCACCCCACGTCCCCAGCCATTCACCCAGTCTTACCCCTGAAATGGGAGGCCTGTTGAGTCGGCGAACTAGAGCCACTCTCACCCATGCAAATCTAAGGATAATTCCGAATAAACAGGAGTTCATGGTTAGCTCAGGATTAAAACCGAGTTACCTAGGTTATCGAATGAAAAGAAAATCAGTCTCAACAGTAAACGACTTTATAAAGTGAGAGTGGTTTTCTTCATGGTCCGATCTTATGCAATACTCATTGCATAGGACGCCCCCACTCACATGTCTCCACATGCACAATTTAGTGATCGCATTGTTTATATCATATACAAAAGTGGGCCGCATCCATAGTGTCCCCAGAATAAGGTACTCAGCCTTATCCTTATACTATAGATCATTTTGACTATATACTTGAACTTGATCCACTCTTATGTCTCTACATATAGTTCAAGTAATCATACTATAGCCAGAGTGTTCTTAGTTTATTGGATTTAGATTAATGATCGTAAAGTTCACTTTATTCAATAACAATCTTTACTGAATAAACAACAATAATAACTTTATTGAAAATAGAATATCTTTTTGTTTACAAACTATGAGTTTTAGGACATAAAACCCAACATTCCGCTATGTATATGTATATGTATATGTATAAATCATGCTGAAAGGAGGTTGAGAACTTGTGAACTTTGTGCTCCAGGAGCTTGATGGATGTTATTGCCCTGTTGAGCATGTTTGCTTATTTTTGCATGAATTATGTATGATGAAGCTAGATATAGCTGCTTGCACACTCAATTAGTTTTCTTGAACCAATGTAATAATAATTCTAGGGTTATGTAGTTAGAGTGACAAGTCACTAAGTATAGTCCTAACCCTTCCTTAGGAGCCTAAGAAACTACCACGGCATACGAACCACCTCTAGAGTACCCTTAGGCTACTTGTGTGTGATTGATGTTATAGCTTCGTGGGGGACCAGGGAGTTCCTTGTAACGCCCCTAATTTTCTTTAACCTAATTAGTGACGTCACCCATGCATTCATAATTCATTACGTGGAAGCTCATCATAAATAACCTTGGAAACAAAACAAATTCTTTCATAAAGATTCATAAATCCAAACAAAACCTAAACTCCGAAAATAAACCTTCAACAACTTAATTCAAAATAAATCCAAATAAACCATACTCGGTGCTATAACTTAAAATAGTCTAATAAAAGTAAACTCCTAAAACATCCCATCTCCAACTTCCATGGTGTCCTCAGCTCCACCGTCAACCGTACATTGACACCTTGCCTTTACCTGAAAAATGTAGGTAGCACGTTGGCTTGAGTATTTTATGAAATACTCAATAAGTCACCCCACTGTTGGGGTTAGGAATGCAAACACATGCAACATATGAGCGGGACCTAACTTTTCATAAACTTTTCATAGCNACCTGACCCGTGTTCCTCAGCTGACCAGACACTCTCGTGTGAGCTTGTCCCGGCGCGTGGCTAGCGCGTGGAAATGCGTGTAAGACCGTTTTCGTCCCATTCGACTCCTGTTTTCCCTATTTTCCTCTCGAATCCAATCCTAACTCTATTTTATATGAAATAGGATCTAATTGAGGAAAAATCAGTACTCTTGGACATGCTAATTGTGTGGAAATGCTAACGTAAGGACACACATCATCCAAGTAAGTCGCCACATGGAACTTTAGGAAGAAATACTTGTAGGAGTCGCTTTGTTATGCATGCAAGCTAGTTTAATTACCTTAGGTGGTAATTTGATTGTTACGAGTATGGATGTATTATGTCAAGTATTATGAGAATTATCTGAGTATTGCAATTCATTTTTAAGCTTTCGTGATGGTGTTAATATAACACATGCGGAAACAATTTGAATCTTAGGCACTTTTAGACATCAATTATAGTAAATAACTAGCATGTTCATACGTATTAAAACTTAATGAGTTTGAANTCACTAGCTAAACCTCATACTATTTATCAAAATAAACCCTCGACCTAATCTGTCTTTAATCTTTAGGAACTATACTGACCTCGGATGGTAAAACTAAGGGCAGAAACAGCTTGGGAAGGGCTAAAAACCTTGGAATCGATATATTATAGTGATACCTTGCTGCTAAGCCTAGTTGCCGAGCCGGCCAACTAAGCCGCCAAGTCGAGCTGCGGGAATTGACGGAACCGAGCCGATTTCGTACACGTGCGAGCCGACCCGCACTGTGTACGCATGTGAAGCTGCCGGAGCTACTGGTGTGCGTCTGCGGCTCGACCCTATTCCAAAAACCTTGCCTTCCTTACCCGACAAGCGACGAAACTCTAGTTTCCGCCTCCCCGATTCCGGCGACGCGCCGACAATTCCACAACGTCCTCAACACCGATTTTCGACAGTCAACCTTCTTTGACACAATGTTCCCAACATCAATGCCTTACTTCTACTCGATTCTTCCTCAGAAGAGCAACCCCAACGTTCCGGAGGAAAGTTTGGAGAGAAAATCGTTTTCAAGGGAGGTAAAAGGTTGGGTATGGGAATATAAAAATAATATGAGACATTTGCATTCAAGGGTTTTAGGATAAGGAAACTCAGATAAACAGGAATATAAAAGGTTTTTATGACTTTTTCTTTAAGCGAGTAACTTTCTTGTTAGAAATCGCACCCTTTTCCAGCGAGAATAAATGCTAGCATAATATCTTGTCATTTATAGAAATAAAAATAAAATCTTAACCAAATAAGGAAAAAAAATGGAAAATCTGAATCGTTACATTCCTGATCAGGACTCGACTGCTCGATAGCCATTTTAGCATGGAAAACAGGAGACCCACGTCGTAATTGACCATTTAGCTAAATGGGATAGGGGGAGGTAGTCCTCCCCAATACAGGGGGATTACCATGGGACTAGGGCGTTGCAGCTCACTTCCTAGGTAATACACCAGGTAATTCTCATAGTCATGTCGTGGTAGCTACTCACAAGGCACCAATCAAACACGGGTTGGCATAAGGGAACTCTTAAGGTTTAAATGAAAGGACAAAGACCCAAAGAAGCCCCAAGCGGCAAGGCCAAAGGAGCTAAGACCATAACTAGATGTTCTAGAGCTAAAGAAACGACCGTGGATGTTTGTTAAGTTCAGGATGCGCTAAGAGCCTACAAATAGGTGGCTTACTCAGTATAATTCTATACTCATTCTTGCTTTATCTTTCTTTTTCAGGTACGTGAGGTGTTGGGTCAAGAGAGGGCGTGTTAAAAGATGTGGATTGTCACTGAGGAAGCGTGTCCCGGGGCATCAGTCCGATCTTACCGATTAGTACACTTTGTCTTTCATGTTTTCTTCTTTGTCTAAAACTAGTCACCTATGTTCTCTTTGTATTGAAACGCTCTTCTTACAAAATAAATGATTGATTTTTTTGAAATGATGTTTTTCTTTGAATTTCTTACATACACACTACACGTCATAGTCATAATAAGTCACGACTCGAGGTTAAATTTCTGGGTCGTGACAGAGACCTTCTATTGACAAAAGAAAACATATTGTATGTCTCAAGAATGGGAAAATTGAGGAAGAAGTTCATCCAGGAATGTCACGATACTTTATGGACCAGACTCCCTTGGTGGCAACAAACTTATGCATTGGTCAAGAAATGGTACTTTTGGCCAAACATGCGTGATGACATAATGCAGTATACAAAGAAGTGCCTCACCTACCAACAAGATAAAGTCGAGGAGGCCAAGGTCTTGGGACTCCTTGAACCCCTACTTGTGCTGACAAGACTTTGGGAAAGTTTGTCACTAGACTTCATAACGCACCTCTCGAAAGTTGGCAAATATGAAGTCATCTTAGTTATCATAGTCCGGTTCTAGAAATACGTCATTTTCGTTTCCACCCCCAAAATGTGCTCGACCGAATTAACAGCCCAATTGTTCTTCACACATATTGTGAAGTCATGGGAAATTCTGTTGAGCATCGTTGGTGACAGAGATGATAGATTCATCGAAATGTTATGGATCGAGTTATTCGCATTCATGGAGACAACTTTAAACATCTCCTCAAACTACCATCCTCAAACTGATGGACAGGCAGAACGATTCAACTGCTTGCTCGAAGAATACTTGCGTCACTTTGTTGACGCTCGTCAGAAGAATTAGGTACAATTGCTAGATGTGGCTCAATTCTATTTCAATTGCCAAACGAGTTTGTTTACCGAGAAGAGCCCCTTTGAAATTGTAAGTGGACGACAACTAGCCATGCCCCATATTATGATCATCCATATGCAGGGAAGAATCCTCAAGCCCAAAACTTCTCAAAAAGAATGGAAGCAAACAAAAGATATAGCCTAAGCTTATTTAGAGAAAGCTTACAAACACATAAAGATATGGGCGGATAGGAAGCATTGCCCCCTCCAATTTCGAGTAGGGGATCAAGTCCTTATCAAATTGATGCTTGAACAAATCAGATTCCGCAATCAAAAGGACCAAAGACTTATTCAAAAATATGAAGGACCGGTTGAAGTTCTCAAAAAGATCAGGGCTACATCTTACAGAGTCGCGTTGCCTACATGAGTGAGAATTCACTCAGTAATTCATGTGAGTAACCAAAAGCCTTACCACCCTCGATCCAAGCGACGACCACCAAAATGTCATCACCACACTTGGTATCGATCTGAAACAGAAGAACACCAAGGAAGTATAAGCAATCCTAGCCGACAAAGTAAAGAAACTGGGAAGACCTGTACAGAGGATTCGAGAATTCTTGGTCAAATGAAAGAACCTTCCTATCGAAGAAATAAGCTGGGAATGCATTGAAGACCGAGACTTTGCTGCAATTCATATCATTGAGTTCGAAAATAGCCAATTGACAGGGACGTCAACCAATTAGGTGGGGGAGGATGTCACGATCATGCTCGTCTAGGGCGTGTTGCCCATGCCATGCAAAACCCTCTATTTGATTTCATGTTGTATTGCCTAACTATTTATATTTTCTGTTTGTATGATTATTTGGTAAAATCATGTCCACACCTAAATCACCTCAAAACGTACTCTAGGGTGAAGCGATTAATCATCAATTCTTCCTACCCGAAATTTGTCTGATTGTTCGATGAAATCATGTCTAGGCCTACCAGACCTGAATTGCCTCAAAATGTACATAGGGGGATGCAACTAGTTTTCAAATTCTTCCTACCTGAAGTTATATGTTATCTAACTCGTTGTGTTGTCTTTCTCGCTTATAGCCTATAACATTTCTTTCAAACTTTCTATCATCTTGCTTTCAAACTCTCTTTCAAAAGTCTCTCTACCCCCATTTTCTAAGACTTTCTTCTCAAAATGCCCCTAGAGACTTAACCATATGTCATCGGGCGGTAGGCGGCGCGATTATGAATTGGCTTGACTCACTTAGTGCTGAGAGTAAGTGCCGCACAATCACTAGTCCGCTGCCAAGAATATTGCGATTGCGATACTTTCCACCACCCCTAGGCCCTATGGCCTAAGTGAGCTATCCTATGGCACATACGGGTATCGCAGTGTGGACAAGTATTGCGAGATGAGCGTCTCAGACAACTTCCTTTGAAATGGGTCCTTCAAGAACAGTGTCAGACGGAACGAGTGTTTTGACATTGGGCCTAGTGTCGAAGGTTGGATTATGCACCCGCTATCTGGAACAGATTTCGTAACTGATTTGACATGGACCCGAGAGGGTCCACTGCCTTGATAAAATTTGGATGGGTGGGTGTTCAGGATGTCCGAATGTTATGAGAGACACATTGGCCAGTTCTAATAGACTTGTCCGAGCAAGCCAAGATGCCCGAGTTATCTCGAGACATGGGATGGATCACGATGCATGGGTTGGTTGATGAGAACCAAGATGATGACGATAATCGACTCTGGGACTCTAGCCAACTTGCCTCTATACTAAGATCCTTGGGTTGAGCCAAAATGTCACCGATCTCTCACCCTTTATCCTAAGGAGAATTATCTAGAAACTTTCCTCTTTCAATTCCTTTAGGATTTTCTTTCAAAAGGCTCCCACAAGCGTTGGTTTTGTGTTCGAGACATAGCAAGGAAGAACTTGTGGTTGTGAAAGAACTTTTGCATTGTTGCAACATATTTATTGGTTTCTTTTAATTCTTAATAAAATCAAAATGGTTCCCAATACTTCCACTGTAAGAATGAAGAGTTCATTCCCATCAAGACGCTCATCTCGCAACGCTCGCCCCATTAAACACGGTAGCTCGGTTAGGCCACAGGGCCCAGGGGTGGTGGAGAGCTAACACTATGCCTCCCCCTAAGGCACATTTTAAGATATTTTCAATATTCCTAGAGTAGACGTGATTTTAGCGAACGGTCATACGACCTCATGGAACATTCATCTAGTGTTCGATTGACACAAAATTTGGCAAACATTCATATTTCATATGGATCAACTTAACTCTAGAGCTGCATGCCTGAATTTTCTCTAGAACCTCGACTTTTGAGGTTAAGATCTGGGGCCTTGCCCGACCATGACACTTACATTGACGTTGTTGTCTTTGTCTTGCTTATGCCTCATCTTGATTTTCATGCACATCTATGTGGTGTGTTGGATCCATCCTCCTCAGTCGTGTGCCTCTAGTGGTTTGGGCACAGAAGAATCGTGAGATACGATTAGAGGGTGAGACCATCCAAACTTAAAGAGTTGAAATTGAGATTCCTTGAGACATAAAACCATGTTAAGATTGCCAAACCACCCTAGAGATTTAATAAACCACCACGACCACCCTAGAAGACAAAGGTAGCCTCCTAGGCCTATAGCAACCGGTATGTGTTTGAGGAGCTTCCACTTCCCTTCTCACTCCGGTATGATATTGTTGAACTAGGCATAAGGTTGGTTAGGGACGTTTGATTGGGTAGCTTGTTAGATTACCCAGCGTGGTCGATTTGTCCTGTGGTTGGGCGTTGATCATGTGAGTAGTCAGTAATTACCCAATACAGAGGATCCGTCCTGTGAGTGGACATTGATTATGCGGGTAGCTAGTGGAGATGGAACGTATCGGGGGTTGCACTCCCCGACCTTGGGCGACTACATGACTTATGGGATGGGTTCGCTAGCTAACCTCCAATGGAAGACGAGCAGACTTGTACTCACCATACTATCCCCACCTAGTATGAAGTCCTTTGAGGTAGTGCAACATCTACAGATATCGATTACCGCTGCGAAAGCCAAGCTAGCTACCCAAGCCTATGAATAGAAAGAGTTATATCCCTAGAGCCTAGAGTAAAGCTCGTGGTCTCCTGCTAGGTCAAGGATGCGATAAGAACCTACAAATATGTTGCTTACCGGGTATATTTATATACTCATCCCTTTCTACATTTTCTTTTTCAGCTGTGTGACAACACTAGTTGAGGTGAGGGGATGACTTAGGAGCTTAGTAGCCATAGAGGAAAGTTGACCCGAGGTGTTTGTCTGGTCCACACATATTGTAGTTAGCATTCCACATTTATCTTTTGTATCCCGACCTAAACTCGTTTCCTTTTTTAACGAACAATCCAAGCACAAGTGCATGTATTCCATTTTACGTTGATTTTTTTTTTTTTTTTTTTTTTTTTTTTTTTTTTTTTTTTTTTTTTTTTTTTTTTTTTTTTTTTTTNTTCTATCAAAATTATATGGCAATTTTCTTCCATTGTTTTCTCATACCTCCATCTTTTATCGCATAGTCTAGTAGTTACATCCAGTTTTTTTATGCGTCAAATTCGAGGTGTGACAAATAATGAGCTGGATTCATGTGAAATGGCTTTAGAAATCTTTGATAACGTCTATTTTATTCGAGAATATGATTTATTAGAATTTGATATAATCAACGTTTTATGGAATTGCAAATTTCTAAATATAAAGTTAAGTATTATGTAACACTTTCATTAAATCTTTATGATTCATATTTTATTTTACCTACCCATTTATTTAAGTATAAAATGGTGGGCCATTACCTATTTTATTATTTGATTGAAAAAATCAGTACATTTAAAGAAAATATAAAATACTTGAAACTTGTATAAATACAGGTACAAAAATTGAAATATATTATCTCTAAGACATAATTCCAAATCTAAATCATTGAAAGGCTTAAATAATGTTAATTAGAATGTTTTTATTATATTGCCAAAATTTAAGTCAATTTACATTTTCATGTTACAATATTTCATTTCACCAATGAGTTTAAAATGCTTGGTTGAGACATATTGGTTTGAAAAAGAAAAGATAAGAGCTAAAAATTGGAAGAACAAAATTAACTTCTTTCTCATTTGGATTAATTAAAGTTTGTGGGTTAAAACCATATATTGAACGAAGTCGAGCCAAATTTGATCGAGTGATGACAAGCCTTATCCGACCGTCATTACGAGATCAACACAACAAAAAATTAAAATTTTTGTAGCAAAGAGTTGTCTTTCGATGATTGGCGACAATACACAAAAGGTCAAATGTTTTTTTTTGTAGCTAAGAGTTCACTACTTGCACTCAAAGCTTATGTTTTGGTTTCGTTTGTTTATTTATATGCCCATAGAGACCAAACTTCCACAGTTCAAGGTGTTCTTTTTCTCTCTCTCTCTCTCTAAAAGTTCAGAGAATTAAGCAAAATTAGAAGATGGGTTTAGTTGATTTTCTTTCGGATTATGTTTCATACCGTTTTGGTTCGAGAAAAAAGAAGAGACGAAAGCCAAACCAGGTAATGCTCGTGTATGATGATTTTGTCTGTGTTTGTTTTGAATGTTAGAGGTTACGAAACTCCACAATGATATAATATTGTCTANTAAATTCTATCAAAATTATATGGCAATTTTCTTCCATTGTTTTCTCATACCTCCATCTTTTATCGCATAGTCTAGTAGTTACATCCAGTTTTTTTATGCGTCAAATTCGAGGTGTGACAAATAATGAGCTGGATTCATGTGAAATGGCTTTAGAAATCTTTGATAACGTCTATTTTATTCGAGAATATGATTTATTAGAATTTGATATAATCAACGTTTTATGGAATTGCAAATTTCTAAATATAAAGTTAAGTATTATGTAACACTTTCATTAAATCTTTATGATTCATATTTTATTTTACCTACCCATTTATTTAAGTATAAAATGGTGGGCCATTACCTATTTTATTATTTGATTGAAAAAATCAGTACATTTAAAGAAAATATAAAATACTTGAAACTTGTATAAATACAGGTACAAAAATTGAAATATATTATCTCTAAGACATAATTCCAAATCTAAATCATTGAAAGGCTTAAATAATGTTAATTAGAATGTTTTTATTATATTGCCAAAATTTAAGTCAATTTACATTTTCATGTTACAATATTTCATTTCACCAATGAGTTTAAAATGCTTGGTTGAGACATATTGGTTTGAAAAAGAAAAGATAAGAGCTAAAAATTGGAAGAACAAAATTAACTTCTTTCTCATTTGGATTAATTAAAGTTTGTGGGTTAAAACCATATATTGAACGAAGTCGAGCCAAATTTGATCGAGTGATGACAAGCCTTATCCGACCGTCATTACGAGATCAACACAACAAAAAATTAAAATTTTTGTAGCAAAGAGTTGTCTTTCGATGATTGGCGACAATACACAAAAGGTCAAATGTTTTTTTTTGTAGCTAAGAGTTCACTACTTGCACTCAAAGCTTATGTTTTGGTTTCGTTTGTTTATTTATATGCCCATAGAGACCAAACTTCCACAGTTCAAGGTGTTCTTTTTCTCTCTCTCTCTCTCTAAAAGTTCAGAGAATTAAGCAAAATTAGAAGATGGGTTTAGTTGATTTTCTTTCGGATTATGTTTCATACCGTTTTGGTTCGAGAAAAAAGAAGAGACGAAAGCCAAACCAGGTAATGCTCGTGTATGATGATTTTGTCTGTGTTTGTTTTGAATGTTAGAGGTTACGAAACTCCACAATGATATAATATTGTCTACTTTGAGCATAAGCTCTCACTTCCTCCAACCATCCTCCCTTCCAACAAAGTACATCATAGAACCTTTCCTGAAGTCTAGGTAGCCCTTGAACAGCCTCCTCTTAATCAAGGCTCGACTCTTTATTCTGGAGCCCTCGAACAGAGTATACATTTGTTCGACACATGAGTCACTTTTGACTACACCTTCAAGACTCACAACTTATTTGTTCGAGAATTTTATTGACATGACTAAGTCAAGGGCATGACTCTGATATCATGTTAGGAATCACGAACCTCCACGATGATATGATATTGCCCACTTTAAGTATGAACTCTCATGAATTTGTTTTTGGATCTTCACAAAAGGTCTCATACCAATGAATATGTATTTCTTACTTATAAACCCATGATCATTCCCTAACCTCAACTGGGTTTGTGATATATTTTGTTTCATTCGGATTTACAGACAGTAGAAATCATGGTGAAGATGGACTGTGATGGGTGTGAAAGGAGAATTAAGAATGCTGTTTCCTCCATCAAAGGTCTCCCCTTTCTACTTTTTGATTTATACGCGTTCTTACCAATTGAGTTATGTTAAACAATACTAAAAAGACACGAACAACGACTTAATTACAATGTATATCGACTCCTTTTCTCCTTGTTTGTTTGATATTTTACTGATTCCTGATAAGGAGTGAAGTCAGTGGAGGTGAACAGGAAGCAAAGCAAAGTAACAGTGATTGGATATGCTGAGCCAAGCAAGGTCCTAAAAAGGGTTCAAAGCACAGGAAAGAAGGCTGAGTTTTGGCCTTATGTCCCCTACAACTTGGTGGCTTATCCTTATGTTGCTCAGGCTTACGACAAGAAGGCGCCTGCCGGGTACGTAAAGAACGCCACTCAAGTGCTCTCGGTTGCGGAGGCGCCCGACGAGAGGTTGATAATGATGTTCAGCGATGAAAATCCTCATGCTTGTTCTATTATGTAAGAAAATGTATGGTTTGAACATGGAGGATTAGGGTTTGTATGCTACATGTTTTGCTGAAGAGAAAGATGGTAGTGGCTGTATCATGGTAGAAAGATGGTAGTGGTTTGAATCTACATGTTTTTCAAGTACCAAAACTATTATCGCCCAAATCCATATAGATTCAAACCAATAACTTAATATGTGAGCATAAATTCAAACCACCTCTTAAGAGCATAAATTCAAAGCATAAAAGCGTGGAAGGGATAAAAAACAATAAATCAATGCATTAAATCAATTAAATCATAGTATCTAATAGCTAATGCGGAGGATGGTTGGAGTCCTATATTAGTTGACTAAGGGAAAGATTATGAGTATATAAATAAGAGACACTATCACAACGTTTAGATGTTATACGCACGAAACTATATTAGAAACATGGCTTGATTTCTATCTTCCATTACAAATCTTCGTAACATAGAAAGTATTTAAGAATAATCTCGGTTTGACTTTTACAAATCTTGTTTTTGAGTGATTTCGTTTTTGAATTAGTGGTATTGTCTACTTGTGAGACAATATGGATATGTGATTCTAAATAATTATGTGTTGTCTATTTTACTATTTTAAGGAAATTCTATATGTTCCTTATAGATAATTATGATGTAATCTAGAGTTCCAAAAAAGGGAAGCTTCTTAGTGTCTTTCTATTTCTCATTCTCTTCTAATTTATCGAATTGATTTATGTAGAAACTATATGAGTTTTATCAACAAGCTGGATCCTATATTGAACATATATAGACTGAAGGGCACTTACGACACCTAAGCACGTTGAATTAGGTATATCGACCCTTGTTTTCCTTCCTAAAATTCAAAATATATGCATAAAATAAGATCATGAGATTCAACTCTTGAAACTATGCACTAGATAGTTGTAAAAAGAAGTGTCAAAAGTCAACTTACTCGAGGGGTCTCAATGGTTGAGAGAGAGTAAGAAAGAGAGCCGAAAAGGAAAAGGGAGAAGGAAGAGGTGAAGGTTTTGGGAGGAAGAAGAAGGGAGAAGTCAACTTGCCCCAAAATCTGCCATTGGAGATCGATCCAAGGCAAGGAACTCCGAGTCGACACTCCGCTTGGTGCTAGAAGAGAGTTTTGGGTGTGGATATGCTCTTTACGTCAAGAAAACCGAAAAACACATCAAGGTATGGTTTTGGCCTTTTCGTTTCGATTTTACCTAGATTTGAGAGTTTCTTGAGTGATAGGTTTGAAATTTTTGAAATGATTAACTGAAAGAGGATCACACCTATTTCTTGAAGAAAAATCGGACGAAAATCAGAGTCCAAGTAAACCAATCAAGCATAGGAAAACATGAGTTTTTCCGCATCCTTAAACGTCCTTATTACACTCTGTATTCAAGTAAAAAATATAACAAAAGTAAGTCAGCATAGGTGGACAGAAACTCTGTGATGTTGGTAAAGAACCAAGTCCATTTGAGTTGTGTGCTTTTAAGTTACAAAAATTCGAAAGAATTGAATTGAAACGTGAAAAATGCTAACATTTTGGAAATTTGAAAATCGTAGAAGAGACCCAACGTATGGAGGAGCGCGGAAGATTAGGATTCACCAATAAAATTTCAAAATTTTTGGAACCCTCTCCGGTAACAAATTTGATCTCAGGAAGGCGCGCGTCAACCATGTAAGTAGCCATTCGGATTCCCATGAGCAATACTTGTAGGAACCGTTTGGAATAAGCATGCATGCTGCCAAACGGATAATCGCAGACTCGTATATAAGCCATGGAAAAAGAATTAAATAAGAAAATTAATGGTATTTATAATCGGTTGACTATGAAATTACTTCGAGTTGAGATTGTGATATTGTTTGCATGTGAAAGGAGCAATGGAAACTTGTGAAATTTGCGCTCTGAATGAAGATGAATGCTATCTTCCCGTCGAGCATGCTTGTTAATTTTGCATGAACTGCTGCATGTTAATCAATTGTGTGATTGTTTGTGTTGTCTTTCTTGTTGAAAATATGAAGAAACGATGAACCTAGACTAGGGTGCTTGTGACTAAGTAGGTTAGACAAGACTTAGAACATGGTACCTCTTGGAGACCGTACATTCAAGGTCACGAAAGGATAACCGGCGAAGCGAGACCCCAGTATTCCAAGCCATGACAGGTTTGAGAGACTTTGTGCGAGAATCCTAGGGATGAGTGAATCCAAGTCCAAGTGACCACGATCTACCCTAGAAAGATCTAGTAGAACATCATGATAACTGTAGACAACCGAGGTAGTTCGCCGGACTTGAGCAGTGTGAATAGCGCACCAGAACCTCCATTTCCCTCTCAGCTCCAATACCTACCATCGAGACTGTACTCTGATATCGAGATCATTGAGCTAGGCTGAGCCAGATAGGGTAGTGTGATTCGTGCCCCGACCTAGTGGTGATAGCTAAGGAGTCTCTTGAATAGGACCTCTGAGCCGTAGAAGCTTGTCCCTAAGCAGGGGAGCGTGGGACCACGTAGGATGACCTAGTAGTTGACCGGCACATAGGGGAACGCAATCCCCCTCCCCTCCTCTGATTTTAGTGGTAGTATGGTCCCGTGGGAGGTTGTTTAGCTAACCTCCACGGATGATGCTCAGAGAGCGATACGAATTGAAATCCAGCCATACTATCCCCTCAAGTTTACTCATGAGATCGCGTCTAATCCAAGGACACTAACCATTCACGGCATGAGATGGGCAAGCCACCTAAATTGTAGAAAAGAGAATTGGAGCTTAGTACGCACTCCCTAGAACCTCAAGACAAGGCCATGGATACCTTCTAAGATAAGAATGCGAAAAGAGTCTACAAATAGGTTACTTACTGAGTATTCTTATACTCATCCCTTTCTACTATTCTTTTTTCAAGTGAGTGATGCCACGAATAAGCCATAGAGGAGTGTCTTAGAGCGTCTAGAAGTCTGTACATGTCATGCATTGTTACATCATACCATTTTGTACCCACAAACTTTTTGTTTTAAGAAATTCATACCCAACTTGAACAATTGTTTTTTTATTGGATTTCTTTTTCTTAATTGCTAAATTTTTTCCTAGTTTCTTCTCACTTATCTCTTTTTACATGTTTTGATTGGATAGTTTGTTAGTCCCACTCTTGATTTCAAATCACAAATTTTAGATGGTGACAACTTAAAGCATCTTTAGCCCCTTTTACTACTTTGTGGGTCATTTGAAGCTAATTTTCAATCTCAAAGGTCATCTAGGCAACTTTGAGACTGTTTTGTGAGTGGGCTAATTTAGTCATATTATTAATGCAAATATCTTCCTAAAATATTGAACCTATCAAATATCCAAATATTTAAATGTATTAAATGATGTTGAATTACTTCTCTACAAGTAAGATAGACAATAATAAATAGGTTAGGAAAAGACAAAAGTAAAAATAGAAGAAATTGTACGAGTTAGGTTATTCATAAATACATTTGCATTCAATTTTCTATGGTACACCGACATAGAATGCTCCCACACTCCCTCTAGAATTAGGTCATAAGATCCTTTACAACTTGATTCTCAACCAATTGCTTAAACAAAGTTTTGTTCCGAGTCTCCCTTTTGTAGGCTAAATATCAAACTTATGCACTATAATGGTTAAGAGTTGTCCTGAAATGAGGGGCTTCCTCTAGGATTTTTTTGGTGCCACAAGATAGTGGAAGCATTAAATGCACATCACAAATGTTTCAATTTAATGTGGTGTTGTGGTGTGATTTCAAGTATGTCTTTATGTACTTTTTTTTAGGTTTTTATAACTTCGACTTCACTTGAACGTTTTTTTTACTACAAGACTGTACAATTTTAATATTTAGTCACTAACCGTAGAGTCTCTATAATTGAGTCACCGAAAAAAGAATGTACGCCATGTGAGAGAGGGGAGAGGAAGTAATGATGTCCCTAAAAACTTAGGTTTTAGGTGTGTGGGAAGGAAATGAGAGTGTTATTTTGCAGTGAGGAGAAGAGGAGGAGTTGGGTTTTACTCTTTACTCAGTCTGCTCGCTGCTCTCTTGTCTCTTTCTCTCTCAGTCTGTACCTAATTCAGACACAGAACCACCACATTTAACACCCACACACACCCCCAAAACAAACCTCAAAATTCACCCATGACCATGCCCTCTACTACTTCCTAACAAACTCTGGTTCGGTTTTTGTTATGGATAAATAAAGTATTAAAATGTGTCTTCCAAAGTAAAAGTTTTCGATTCTTAAAAAATGTTTCATTACTCTCTCCAACCGATATGAGATCCAACAATTTACCACTTTGAAAGTCGAGTGTCTAAGCTAGCCTCCTGATTTTAAAATAGGTCTGGTAAAGAGATTTTCATACCCTTATGAGGTTATCTCCAACTAATATGGGATTTTATAATCTACCCTCCTTCGAGTCCAGCATCCTCGTTGGCGCACCGCCTAATGTTTGTCTTTATACAATTTATAACAACTCAAGCCTACAACTGAAAGATATTATCTCTTTTGGCTTGTTACATAATCTCAGTTAACTTCAAGATTTTAAAATGCATTGAGAGAGACTTCAACTCGTGTCCAACCAAATTGAAATCTCTAAAAAAAAAAAAGAAAAGAAAAAAAAAATCAAGCTTTTTGTCACTGTCCCCCAAATTTAGGGTTTTGGTTGGGTTGGTTGTAGTAATAGGTGACCTAGGTCTATTGTGTTTCTTTTAATGTCTGACTTCGTGTTCCTTTTTCACCTCTCAGTTTTGCCTCTTAAAAGTTGGCCAACACTCAACACACAACTCTTACCATTTTCTTAAAAAAAAAATTAAATAATTTACAAAAATTATTTTAACACGTGAGTAACAAAAATGGACAATAATAAGAGGGATCTCAAAAATAGGATGACTGAGAAAGATTTTAAAAAAATTAAAAGTTATTATTTATATTTATAAAAATACATTTTTATTTTCCATAACTCAATTATATAAACTTCAAAATTAAGTGTATAAATTTTATTGAAAATCATGTGAATGAAAACAATACATTTTGAAATGACTCACGTTAGTTTGTGGGGATGATCTTCACTTCTTGAAACGAAAAATAATTAATATGACATGTTGGTAGAGAAACGATGAGATTATAGTCGAGATTTATTAAAATTAAATGGAGTGAGTTTTAATATTTAATATTTAAAAGTAGTAAAAATGAAAGAAAGTAAAACAAGAAAATTCAAAATTCAAAAAGTTATTTTAGCCAAACATTTTCTGCAATTCATTAATTACTACCATATATATATCATAGTCACCCTTCCAACTATATCCTTTATTTTACTTCTTTTACAAATTAATGCCCCCGCTAAATTTTACCTTTTTTAAAAAAAATATCATTTTGAAATTTACTTTTACCTTTACCATGCAAATGTAAACTCAAAAGAGAAGAGAATTAGATTTACTTTTACCTTTACCATGCAAATGTAAACTCAAAAGAGAAGAGAATTAGCTTTAAAATAAGAGAATTTATCTGTACTAGTTAGGTTTATAGATTAAAATATTTCATGAATTTTTTTAAAAATTAAATTGGATTGAACTGGAAACAAATGAGTAGAGAGTGTTTAAAAAAAAAAAAAAAAAAAAAACATTGTCCTCGTAACTGAAACCGAATTTGTGGGTTGGTCCCACCACTCACGGGGAGATGTGAAACCACCATTCAACTGCTCTGTCATTGTGTCTTTTTTCCCTTTCTTTGTTCGATAAAACAAAATCAATAATTATATCTGAATAATTATTCTGCACATATCCATACAACATCATTTGACTTCTAATGTTTGCTACCAGGATAATTCCATTCTTTTTTGTTTTTTAAATATGTTCTTTTTTTTGTACGATTTAGGAAATAAATGGGAGTTTTTTTTTTTTCTCAAATATGTCAATTTTTTTTTTTTGAAGTTATTAAAAAAAATTGAGGCCTATGGTTTGCTCTCATTATAGCATTCCATTATTCAAATTATTGATAGACATTCACCAGTGAAAGACCATTTTTAACTTTTTGAGGTTAAATTGTCACATTCACACTTACACAGATGAAAATTAATTATTTACTAAGGTGAAAACGAAAAACTCTTAAGAAAATATATTATCGTATTCAAAATATAAATGCATTTAATTACAATTGTGTAATGGTACCATTCAACTAGTATTGTCACCGATAGTGAAGAGGTTGTTTCAAATGAATCTTGATGTCGTGGCCTCCTATTTTAGGATATAGGAACGCTCCATCGTCTCTGATGTGAAGAAGAGGTAACAAGGGACTCAACGTGACGTACACGATGTCGACGAGATAAAAGGTAGGATCCAACACTGTAACGAACAACACTGTCACAAAAGCAACGAACAACCACTCCAGACACGCCACGACAAGTTATACGACACCCTTTTGTAGTATTCAACTAGTATTGTTACGGCCCAACATCACAATCCACGCGCCCGCATTATCTGACTCGAGACCTGTGCCTCGATCCAATTTATGACCCGCATGCACATTAACTCCCCCAGCAACATGTATTGTGCATGCAGACACCGACTCCTTAGACTCACGCGACTTCATCGGCTCGGCGACTCCTCGGCTAAGAAAACTTGTTATTCAACCTAGGTTGACAATTTTCACACCTTTCCATATGTTTTTGACACTTATGGAGCTTATTTTGACCTTAATTAAGGCAATTGAGGTTAGTATAACTTCCTATTTCCTAAATTTAAGTTGAATTTAGTTAGAAATGTGAATTGTTAACTAAACGAGATGGACGTTCTAATAGGAAAAAACGTGAAGGATACTTGGAACAACTTTGAGGGACGTAATCAAGCATTCATATTTAGGGAGAACGTCAACTAAGGGCAACCAAGTAAGTGGTCTTACTGTTGGCTCGGTCAAAAAACTTGTCTTATGTATGACGACACGTACCCAGTGGCCCTTGCACGTGTTCTTTATGCTTTATGTTATACGATGATGTGATTAAGTTATATGATGATGTGATGATGTTTATGATGATGTGATGACGTTATATGATGATGCGATGATATTATATGACGATGTGATGATGTTATATGATGATGTGATGATGTACATGTTATGATGACATGATGGTGATGATGCATGATAACATCGTGATGTAAGATGCATAATGACGAGATGAGTTAATATGATGATATTTCATATTAAGATGATGTACATGTATTAAATGTCATGACACATTATGATGACAAGTTTCCTAAGACACATCCCTAATTAATGTTAATGATAATGAAGGTATGAAGGTCAATTCATGCGTGTTACCTAGGGTAATGTGTGAATGATGTATAGGATTATGTCATAAGATGAAAACTATATGAACCTCATGCATATTGTATATTCATATGGGTTACTTTTTCATTTATGATGATGAGTATGGATGCATACACTATGATGATGATGATCATCATCATGCCTTGCATAATACTCGGGGATTTGCTAACCTTCGAACATCCAGCTACATACAACTAGCTCGACTGTGATGGGTCTAGAGAGTGCGAACTGTCTGGGGACTCATGCTTGCATGTGTGAGTCGTGTGTAGGGAAGTACTACACATCCAGTTTTGTCAGGACTGGATGTCACCTCTATGATGGTTTTAACGATAGGTCCATAATCATGAGTTGTATTGTTTGCATTCCTTGACCCAATAGTGGGGTTACTTATTAAGTATTTCTTAAAATTCTCTAGTCTTGTGCTACTTCTATTTCAGGTAAAGACAAGACACCCCTATACGACTAACGACGATATCGCAAGTAAAGATCATGACACACATAGGGTAAACTGTATTTTAATTCTTAGACTTTAGGCTAATATATGATGTTTTTACTTTTAATCTTTATTGGTTTTATTTAGTATTTCGTTGGGTTGTTTTAAAGATGTTTTCAAACATGTAAGTCAATGACAGTGTTTTATGACGAAGTTTTAAATGTTTATTTATGCATAAGAGAGTATGTTATGATAACTGTGGCGATTTTAAGTTAGTAGAAATCTAGAGTCATTCTAAAAGGATTGTCTACTAACCTCTAAATCACAAGTTGTAACCCATTTGAATTCTCTTTTATCTTACCTAAAAACATGGTTTGGAAAAGGTTGTGTATTTAAAAAATTCATTAGGTGACCTATTGTTGGGATAGAGAAATGCAAATACATATAACATAACTATGACTATTATGATTGGAGGGACGTAAAACTTGATTCTTCCGAGGCTCCACTTTTTTGAGGTCTAATCAGGCTTATTACTCTTTTATACATGACTCATGCATACGCACATAGACTCATTGGGTGATCTTCCCTTCCATCTTCTTTAATCCCCATTTTGATTATTTAGGGTTTCAATAGTTTTGTTTGACAAAAAAAAAAAAAAAAAAAAAAAAANAAAAGCAAAATGTAAATCATGAAGTTACACATACAAATAAATCATAACCGGAGAAACAATTCACGACTAGAATAATCACACAAACATGCATGAGATCCCTCAACATTTTTGTTTTCCTTTTGTGCTTCGGGTCATTGTTGGATATTACCTCCCGTTGAATTTGCATGAATATTTTTTGAGAATACATTATGTTCTTCGCGCGATAATGAACATCATCTCCTTGTTGAGGTTGTATATATACTAAGAGTGATTTTATTGTGCTAGGTCATTGATAATGTCATCTCCTTAATTAAAGCATGAATGAATGTACTAAATTAAGAGTAGAGCACTAGAATTAGGATGACTTTACGTAAACCTAGGTCAGGACACTTTCAGTAGACTGAATAACCCAAGATCGTGATATGAGATTAGAGAATTTGAAACTTTAAGCACTCCAATAACTTAATACATGTATCTAACTTTCGTAACTCCTCAAATACTAATCAAGTACATAGGTCTCTCGTTGTACATAGATCCCACATGTTCATGTATCTTGCATAAAAAAGAGTTAAAAAGACAACCAACAATGATGTCCCTTATTTAAAAAAAGGTACTTGAGTTAGACCCAAAAAATTGGGGCATTCATCCAAAAACAAACCAAGTCTGTGGAGTAGAAAGAGAGAGAGAGAGAGAAACAGATAACCATAGAGACAGAGAGATTGACTAAATGGAAGGTTGTAAGCAGCCAAAATATGGTAACTGAGCGATAGACAGAGAGAAAGAAGTGGGGCTGTCAAGTCGCTGTTGTTTTATTTGTTTCCTCAGTGTTTAACGTTAAATCACATCATCTCACAATTTCAAAACCCCCCTTCTCTCTATCTCTCTCTCTCTTCCCACTTTTTCAAAATCAAAATCAAAATCAAAATCTCTCCTTTTCTTTTACCCCTTCTCTCCCATGTGCCCCCTTTCCTTTCCTTTGTTTGCTTTTGAGGTAACTCTCTCAGTCCTCTGAATAAATTAACCCCCCTCCTCCCATGCCTGCCCATTAACCCCCCTTTCTCTCTACACTAACCCCGTCCCCCCTCCAAGAAATGACCAAAGAGGATGATTTTAAGCTACTAAAGTTTCAGGTTTTCCCCCTTTCTCTACAACCCACTTTCCATAATTCTCTGTTTTTCTTAAAAAAGTTGCCTTTTTTTTCTCTTTACTTCCTGCTCCTATTACGTTCGCTAAAGGAACATTTTGTTGTGTGTGTGTGTGTGTGTGTGTGTGTGTTTGTGTGTGTGTGTGACTCTTTAAATCTCTGTTTTGAGTATTTGTTTTCTTTTTATAGACTTGTGATCTCAGAGTCAACATTTACTGTGATGGGTGTAAGCAGAAAGTGAAGAAACTTCTTCACAGGATAGAAGGTTTGTTCTTCTTTTTTCTATGTTCTTAGTAATGTAAAACAATGTTTTAAGTAGACTGCTGTTTAGTTGGATCTAGCTTGTTTGGTTACTGGGAAAGTGAGAGAAAATAAGAAACATTTCTGTTTGGTTTTGAAATTTTGTGATGAATCTTGTTTAAAACAGAGGAATTTAAGGAATCTTTTGATGAATGTATGTTGTATGAACAGGGGTTTTTCAGGTTGCTATAGGAGCAGAGGATCAGAAGGTTACAGTTTTAGGAAGTGTAGATTCTGCCACTTTGATCAATAAGCTGGTCCGAGCTGGAAAACATGCTGAGCTTTGGTCGCAGAAATCCGACACCAGCTCGAAACCAAAGAGCAACGACCATAAATCTTCTAACAAGGGACCGAAACTGGCTCCACTTTACTGCCACGATGATGACATTGATGGTTGTTTTGGTGGTGAGGAAGGAGCGTTTCAGTTCAGGGCAGCTAATCTTGATCTCCACAGGCAGCGAGCGACTCCCAGGAAGCCAATAGGCCCAGGTCAGGCAGTTGCCAGAAAGAACATCCCCTCTAGGATGGACCAGAAAACCTTGGAACCTCTGAACATGAACATTCCTCAACCGTTTGGCATGGGCAGAGGAAGTATCAATCCCGGGGAGCCGAAAAGAGCGAATAACAATGACCTGAATTCAATGATGAACATGGCGGGATTCAACGGCGGCAACCATTTAAATTTTGCCACACCTTCTTCAATTGGTGTTAATTCAACAAACACCTCTCAAGGAGGATACTTCAGCTACCAGCCATCTTCAACCTCTGGATTCCCCATGGCAACTGGTCAGTACCATAATCATCATCATCATCAGCAGCAGCAGCAGCCATTAATGAACATGAACATGAACAACATGGTAAACAGGCAGGCAATGAACCAGCAGCCTCAAATGATGTACAATAGAGCTCAATTGGTTCCACCAAATACAGGATATTACTACAATTACAATTCTAGCCCTGTTTATCCAAGTTATCCTTGTGCAGAGGATGGTCATTACTACCATGGACAAAGTAGTAACTCTGCAGCTGACATGTTCTGTGATGAGAGCACAAGCAGCAGTTGCTCAATCATGTAAGAAAGAAAGGGACAAAGATGATTGTGATGTTAAGGTTATTGGGGTGTTGTTTTTTCTTTGTATGTTTTAGGTGGGGGTTGTTTTTTTTGTGTTGAAGGGGTGTTTTCCTTTGTTTTTTGTCTTTTGGCAGTGGCAGTGGCAGTGTATTTTGTGGATTGTTCTTCAAAGATTATGTTTTGTGAAATTTGAAGCTGTCTCGTCGTTAGTTTTGTTGTTCCCTTTCCTTTGTTTCATATTAAAACTGACTCTTGTGTCTGGTTATGAGGGGACCTGTGGAAGACCAAAAAAAGGAAAAAAAAAAAAAAAAGTTCTTTTTGAGGGTTTAGGGAGTGGTTGGATTTTGAACAGATTTGATACTGTGCAACTTTGATGAAAAAGAACACCATTTCGAGACTCTTGTGTCGCAGCCTTGTTTGTCTACATGTGGGATTATGAACCTATTGTTTTCCTAGTATGGCGGTCACACTCTCTTAACTACAATCTCATCTTGGCCATATTTCTTCCCAGAGCAAAGAGTCCTTTCACTTGTGGGCAATTGTTGCATTGGCGCCCCTCTTGATTTTGCTGCACTTTCATTCTTCTATGGCTTTGACATCCAACTTTGTGCTTCTTCTCAAGCAAATATTGGTCTTTAAGACATTTATTGTAAAATCGCCCTCTCTAGACATGGGATGATGACTCAAGGAATATATGTGTGCTCACTTCTAGGAGCACTTATGCGTATGGGTGTACATTCAACCCGACAACCCAGACCAACCCAACCCGAACTATAAAGGTTGGGTTGAGTTGGATTATCATTTCGGGTAGGGTTGGATTCATTTTTCTGAATTCGAATTGAATCGATTCGGTTTCGGGTTTGTGGGACAAATCTTCGGGTTGACTCGAGCGACTCAATCCAAAATAAATATATAAAATATATTAAGAATCATGTAGTAATAATGAGTTTGCCAGAGTGGTATTTTGGCCGTTTGGTGAGGCCGACGCCCGAATTCGACTCTAGTCTCTTATATGTCTCATTTTATTATTTTCTTTTATTTCTTTTTATCATTTTTTATATATATACATGTTTCTTTTTATTATTTTGTTTAATTTCTTTTATATTATTTTGTTATATAGATATATAATATAATTAATTATTTAACTTATATATACACATATTTCTTTTTATTATTTTGTACCTATATATATACATATTTCTTTTTATTATTTTGTTTAATTTATTATATATACACAATTATTTAACTTATATATATACGTATTTCCTTCTATTATAAGTTTATTAATTATGATTTAACCAATTATTTTCTATTAGGGATGGGTAGAGAAAGACTCTGATCCTACTCCTTTCACTCGTGAACTTATCTATCCTTCCTTTATTTATTGAGGTTGTCAATTATTATTATTATTATTATTATTTTGTTACTTTCACCCATTCTAAAAAAATATTTGTATTTAGTTGTCTTTAATTTTATGACAATTTTGAACTATGTTAATAAGTTAGAATTTTCGCTGGTTGTTTTTTTTTTCTTTTCTGAATTTCTCTTTTTTGTTTTTGTATTTTTGTGTGAATAATTATAGATTGATTTTGGTTTGTTTGTGAAATTTTAATATATTTTATCTAAGATTGTATCGGAATAATTATAAAGTGTAGATTAATTAAACTAAAAAAAATGACAACCCAACCCCAACCTGAAAATAGAGGGTTGGGTTGTGAAAAATTTTGGATGGGGTTGGGTTACCAATCCAACCAACCCGAACTTTTGGGTTGGGTCAAAAAAAATCCCTCAACCCAACCCAACCCGACCATATACACCGCTACTTACGCGGCCTTACTTGCCTATCTCGTGCTCACTCTGCTTGGAGTACTTCTACAAGCATTGCTTGTCTTTTTCTTGTTCACTCCTCTCTTAGAACTTCCATCTTCTTGCTTCATCGATGGGTAAGACTCCCCACTCAAGGAGTTTGGCTTCAACCCACAGATACTTTGCCCAATCTGACAGTCATGATGTACTTATGAAATATTTAATTAACCTTTAAGTTTATTTTTTTGATTGTCTTGTCCGATAGTTTTTTTTTTTTGTTTTTTGTTTTTTTTGTTTGTTGTTGTACATATTCAACCACGCATTCAACAAATTTTGAATGTCACGTTTCTAAACAATGTCAACTAGATCAATACTATATAACCTACCGATCTTTGAGCTTCCACTATGTTTTTAGACAGTGTCAACTAGATCAACCTTAGAGCCAAACAATCATTGAGTTTCTACTACATTTCTAGACAATATCAACTCGATCAACTTTGGTGCCTATTGAACCTTGAGCTTCCACTATGTGTCTGGTTAGCATCAACTAGATCAACCTTAGAGCCGATCAATCCTTGAGTTTCCACGGCGTTTCTAGGCAGTGTCAACTAGACCATCCCTACAACTTACCGATCTTTAAGCTTCTACTGCATTTTTAGACAGCATCAATTGATCAATCCTGGAGCCCATCAATTCTTGAGCTTCAACTGCGCGTGTAAACTGGATGAATCCTAGAGCCTACTAATCCTTGAGCTTCCACTACATTGTGAACTAGACCAACCTAGAATATAAAGCAACAATAAAACCTTGGGCTTGTGATTATTGTGATTGGTTTTGCAGGAGAAAGAGAATCCTCCCAACCTATGCGGCAATGGGCAAGGTGGTCGTTGGCGACAGCCAGCGGCGTGCCTTAGCGCTGCAACTTCTTGATCTTGTAAGTGGTTTTGTTCTGATGTGAGGCAGATCCATAGCTGCCTCCAGAAACTCAGATTGCGCTTCTGATTCATCTGATTTTGAAAGAGCATTCCAGAAGACAAGACTTTTCCAAGAAACAATCATTGGATATTGAAAATCCTGCAGGAGCTCTGTTGAATTTATGTATCTACAAAGGGAACAAAGGCAACCATTCTTCAATATTATTCCTTCATCAACACCTCTCCCTCCCACTTCCAACCTTGTTCATAACATTTTCATAACTTCTATTACAAATCTCGAATCAAAATGATTCCTTTACGAAAGTAATAGGTATTTTTCATAAAAATTTTAATCAATCATACTCGGGTCTAAAACTCATCCAAAACTAAGAACTTAACACATTTTTTTACTTTGTAACACCTTCTTCCCATCAAAATATACTAAAATTTCTTAAATTAATTTCAAAATAAACTCTCGAATTTGAAAGAAAATTAAAATCAAGAACTTAAAATTCATATCATATGGATGGAATAATTCAAACCCCCAAAATTATTCTTAGAATTTGGTTAAAAAGTTATGGTTGTTGTGTTTAAAAGTTTTGGTGTTAAAATTGAAGTTTTGGTTCTTAGAATTTGAAGAAATCAGGAAGTTTCCTTCCAATGATAAAAAGAGAAGAAAAGTGTAATAGTCTTCTCTTTCTTTTCTTCAATGCTGCTGGAAGCTACCACCACATTCTCTAATGTTCTATTCACAACATTAAACTTCAATTATCCATATTCTTATTGTAATCTTAATATTCATATAATAATTTATTTAAAGTTTCAACCCAAATTCAAATAAATGATTTATTATAGAATTTCCTTTCTCATCCACCGCGTCCACGGATCGAACCAGTTTCCTCATCCCCTTCGTTATCTCTGTATTTACACGCAATCCCAACGCGCAAATTCCCTCTACATAAACACCTCCAACTCAAATTCATCACCCAAAACAAATCAATCTTCCCCAATTCCTGGAGATGCCCCAATTCTCGCGCTACGAGAGAGTGTTCAACAGTATAGACTCCGACGGCGACGGCAAGGTCTCCTCTCAAGATTTGCTAACCCGGTTCGCGGCGGTGACAGGGGAGGAGCTCACGGAGGAGGAGGCGGCAGCGGTGGTGGCGGCCTACGATTCCGACGACGACGGGTTATTGGAGATTGCGGAGTTCGAGAGGTTCGTGGAGGAGGGGGATGGAGAGGGGAAGGAGATAAAGGAGGCTTTTAAGATGTATGAAATGGAGGGATTGGGTGTGATTACGGCGGTGAGCCTGCGGCGGATGCTGATCCAGCTGGGGGAATCGAGGAGCATCGGGGATTGCAACAGAATGATCGCCAAGTTTGATGTCAATGGCGATGGAGTTCTCTGTTTTGATGAGTTCAGGATTATGACAGAACATAAAATGTAGTTTGCACTTGCATATATATTATAAATTTATTTTATTTTATATCGGTTCTTTTGTCCATCACAAGCTCACTCGGTGTTTAGAGGATGTTTACTTGGGGCTGCGAATCTACAGGATGGATAGCCTATCTTAGTTTGGGATGAACTATTTTTATTATTTTTAACTAGTATTTTGGGTTGAGGGCAACATCATCATATCTGTTTGGACAATATGGCATCATATGTGTAAGGTTAGTTGTTGACCCTTAGCACAAGACCATGAAATGACACTAAACCTAAGGGAGCTACATGTGTGCCAGCTAACTACTAGGTTTAACTGCGTGGTGGCTCGTCCATCGACAACCCTATTTAGGAGGTTAGAGCTATTTTCACACATGCTCGGGGCACTCTGTAACGATACACCTTTCCAAGGAGAGAGAGAGAAGAAAAAAAAAGAAAAGGGAAACGCCGAAAATCTCGCGATTTTCGGCGGGACCAACGCAGGCCCTCTTAAACCCTAGGAGCGGCCGCCTCCTTTAGGTAGGAGCAAACGCTAGGGGACTTCGGACCAAGGAGAGGCAGACGCGCCACTGGAGACGAACGAACGACGACGCTTCCACCGGCGACGGTAGCCAAGCTCTGTGATTAGGGTTTTCGAACGAGGAAGACGAAGCGGCAGGCGTGGGTCGACCCTCGGCTAGGTTCGGCTTGGCAGTACGGCTTGGCAGCGCGGCTTGGTGGCTTGACGTTCAAATAGGATACCGATTCCTAGGTTTTCGACCCTTCTGGAGCCATTCCCACCCTTGTTTCAACCATCTGAGGTCAGTATAACTCCATTTTGACGAAATAGTTTGCAATAGGGACATACCTTGGTAGCTAGGCACAAGGGATAGTGGTGAAAGAGCTCTAAGTGTATCATATTATCTTATAGGAGGTAGTTAGGCGCCGAAGTTAGCGTTGTAGGTAACTTCGGCCAGGGCCAAGGAGGTAAGTAACCTTACTGTTGGCGTGAGTTATGTATGTATGATGGTGCGTGCCTTGTGGCCCTTGCATGCACCATGTATGTTGTTGATGTATGCTAGGCGAGGTGTTCCTTGCAGTGAAATGCTATGTATGCCATGTTTATATATGTGATCCTTACAGTGAAATGATGTATGCCATGTTGTGTATGTGATTCTTGCAGTGAAATGCTATGTATGCCATGTTTATGTATATGACGTTTTGTGACACGGTTGCTACCCTGTATGTATGAGCTTGATTGACATGTCGTGAATGTAATGAGAACCCCGCATACCATGAATGAGACAACTAGTATGGTATGATATGCTTGCTCGATGCTGACCCAGTTATGCTATGTAATGTGGTGAGGGGATGGATCGTTGCATGTATAACGCCATGGAGGTAAATCTTACGAACCTCATGCACGCTATGGTTATGTACCGGGGCACTCCCCCGTTATGCTACTGATGGTATGGATGCGTATGTTCGATATTGTGTTCGCCACAATATCATGCAGGCCCTCCTTTGTCCGTGGCGTTCGGTATTGTATGTCATACATACCCGACCAAGCCAAGCCCATGGAGTTCGTTTGCGAGCTCGCCTGGTGGGCCCATCGTCACACGCATGGGCCATGTGTGAGAAAGTATCATGCATCCACCCCCGCCCGGACAAAGCAAGGGCCTAAGGCCATGGGAAGGAATGGAAGCAGACCCCTCTCATGGTTCCTCTCTTTTAACACTTGTGCTCATGTAGGTGTATTGTGTGCGATAAGTATGTGTATTGTGTGCGACTGCTTGTATCCATATGTATGATTATGTGCTTACCCCAACAGTGGGGCGACTTACTGGGTATTTTATATAATACTCAAGCCACGTGCTACCCATATTTTCAGGTAAGGGCAAGGCTCCCATGTACGGCTGACGGTGGATGCTGCGAAGGCCATGGAAATTTTGAGGAGTTTGTAGGGTCGTAGGCACCTTGTTGGATTATTTTGGGTTCATAGTTATTGTAACTGTTTCCTCTTGTTCTCTGTTGATTATTTCTAGGTTAGGTTGTCGTTGTTGTTTTCCCCAGGTATGAATTGCTTATAATAATGAATGCATTGTCGTATTTGAGACTGTTTTATGTGGATCCTTGTTCTGTTGATCATGCAAGTATGAAGTAACGTCGCTAATTAGGTTAGAGAAAAATTAGGGGCGTTACACACTCATCTTGAGCTAACTACTCATGTAGTCCCTAGCTCCCTCTGAAGATTAATTTACAGAATCATGACCTCAACCTTTGACCCATTTTTGTACACGATAGTAACTCAAGTAGTCTTGTGAAACTATCATGTCTGATCGATTTGGGACAAGCTCGACTGTACGTGTAACGCTATAAAAAAAAAAAAAAAAAAAAATCNTAAAAGGGGCATTTTGCCCCTCAGCCCATTATAGGGTCTTAAGGATTTTCCACAGAGCACCTGCAAAAGAGAAAAGTGTGAGAAAGAAAGTTGGGAGAAAAGAAACTTGATAGGGGAAAGTAAACCTCCGGATTTCTCATCGGGGAACCATCGTCGAAGTTCATTCTCAACCGAGACTTACACGCTGGAGTTTCTTCTTGAAGAAAAAGAAGACTCGTGTTGTTGAGGTTCCATTTTCCGTCAAGATCCGAGAAAAATCCGTAACGTAAGATCTCGAACGTTCCTCTTCAGATATGAGATCTTCCTTTGGGAATAGGGTGCTAAAGTTTGTTATCTTAATCTAGGGAAGATCTGCCGCTTATGTCGTGAAGAAAATCGGACGAAACGTTGAGATCTGAGAATCTTTCCAAGCACGGTAAGGATGTTAACGAACCTCCTTCCGACGCTCATAACTCATCGTATGGTTAAGTAAAAATCAAGAAAAAGATACTAGCACATAGCTTGTAGTACGATCTAAAACTTTGATGAAGAAATCATTTCGGTTTGGATTAGAAATCGAGAGATAAAAAATGAGAAGAACGTCGGAAAACTAATCGAAAACCCACTTTTCTGTTAGGAGAGAGAAGGCGATGGCGTGCCACGTGTCAACCAGCGAGAGGTTTCTCGCATGCTAATAACCACCGGACACACATCAAACTCCGCCTGGAGTGACGCAGTTCCAGCCTTCCAGCGATACGCGTCCATGGCAGCATCAACCCGACCCACGTCCTCAGTCTTCCCGATACCCGCGGTCCACTTGGACCATCGCACCTGAACCGGACCGACGACCCACTGCTGCAGAAAAGCGCGCGCGAATGGCACTCGCTAATGGAACCTGCGAGTGAGCTTGTCCCAGCGCGTGGCTAGCGTGTGTAAGCTTGTTTTTGTCCCATTCGACTCTTGTTTTTTCTATTTTCCTTCCGATTCCAATTCTAACCCTACTTTTATATGAAATAGGATCTAATTCAGAAAAATCAATATTTTTGGACACACTATTTGTGTTGAAACGCTAATGTAAGGGCACGCGTCATCCAAGTAAGTCACCACATAGAACTTTAGGAAGAAATACTTGTAAGAGTCGCTTAGTTATGCATGCATGCTAGTTTAATTACCTTAGGTGGTAGCTTTCCATGATTGAATGTAGGTAATTTGTTTTTAAGAGTATGGATGTATTATGTGAAGTATTTTGAGAATTATCTGAGTGTAGCAATTATGTTTTAAGCTTCCGCTTTATATGTTTATGTTTAATTCATGCTGAAAGGAGGAAGGGAACTTATGAAATCTGCACTCTGGGAGCTTGATGGTTATATAGCCCCATTGAGTATTTTTGTTTATAGTTGCATGAATGTTGATGATGCTAGATAATGGGAACACTCTGTTAGCTTTCATGATTCAGTTTAACGATAAGTCTAGGTTTTGAGGTTGGAGTGACAAGTCCCTAAGTGAAAACCTAACCCTCTCCTAGGAGCCTAAGAAACTACCATGGCATATGAACCACCTCTAGAGTACTCTTAGGTTACTTATGTGTGATTGATGTTATAGCTTCGTGGGTGATCAGGAGGTTCCTGATCAGAACTCAACTGCTCTAAAGCCGTTTTAGCATGGGAAACGGGAGACCCACGTTGTAACGGACCATTTAGCTTGATGGGAATGGGGGAGGTAGCCCTCCCCGAACAAAGGGGGATTACCATGGGACTAGGGGGTTGTAGCTCACTTCCTAGGTAAGACACTAGGTAGTCTCATAAACATGTCGGGATAGCTACTCGCAGGGCACTAGTCAAACAGAGGTTGGCATAAGGGAACTCTTAGGGTTAAATGAAAGAACGAAGAACCAAAGAAGCTCCAAGGAGCCAAGACCAGAATTAGGTGATCTAGAGCCAAAGAAAAGACCGTGGAAGTTTGTTAAGATTAGGATGCGATAAAAACCTACAAGTAGGCGGCTTACTAAGTACATGGAAGTTTTTTATACTCATCCTTGTTATATCTTTTTTTTTTTTCTTTTCTTCAGGTACATGAGGTGTTGGGTCAAGAGAGGGCGTGTTGAGGGATGTGGATTGTCACAGAGGGAGTGTGTCACGGGGCGATAGTCGAGTCTTACATTTTAGTATACTTTGTCCTTTATATTTTCTTCCTTTGTCTAAAACTAGTCACCTATGGTCTCTTTGTATTGAAACGCTCTTCTTACGAAATAAATTATTGATTTTTGAATTGATGTTTTTCTTTTAATTTCTTGCATACACACTACACGTCATAGTCATTATAAGTCACGACTTGAGTTTAAATATTGGGTCGTGACAAATTTGATATCAGATCACCAGGACATAGGTCCTGTAGACACTTGGATTAGATTTGAATTTTGAATCACGTGCCGCTCGCGACCAGACAATCTCACAGATTTGAATTGTGAAGTTAAGAGCTAAGTTGTTGTCGTGTAGGAAATTTATCATGACTGTTTGTTGTGTTATAGTTGCACATTTACTAGAGGATGTGCTTTGAATGAACTGTAATCACAACTTTTCTATTGTGGTAGCTAATGGCACCAAAGAGACGTGAACCCTATCTTGGGCTTGGTCCCAGAAGGGGAAGGAGAAGAGTCACTCAGGACACTGATGTTCCATCACCTGAGGTGGAACAACCTGAACCTGAAGAGGTTGGTGAAATGCCCCAATGGTACGAGAGTTCTATACCACGGGCACCAAGATCAGGAATGAGTCAAAGGAGAGCGATGACTCAAGACTTACCTGACGCAAACTCTACTGCTCTTTTTCCTGAGGCGGTTCCACCGGTGCCCACCAATAATGTAGAGGTTCCACCTAGCCAGCCAACAACTAATCTCATTACGGATGTGCTACAGGCATTTACGTTATCCTCTATGGAAAATCAGACTTAGATGACTCAGATGATGTAGACTCTGGTGGCTAACCAGGCGACAATGCAACGGACAATACAACAGACAACAATGCAACAGACAACATTGTAAGGGATCAGAGACTTAGGGACTATGACTGTGGAGTCTCTTTATCTAAAAGAACAACAATGCAACAGACAACATTGTAATGTATCAGAGACTCAGGGACTATGACTGTGGAGTCTCTTTATCCAAAAGAACAACAATGCAACAGACAACATTGTAATGGATCAGAGACTCAGGGACTATGACTGTGGAGTCTCTTTATCTGAAAGACTTTCAGAGGCATAACCCACCTTCCTATGGAAACAACCTTCTTTTTTATGAATTGTCCGTTGGAATATCAGGTCCATTGCGGAACTTATATGTTGAAGGGAGAGGCTCATTTCTGGTGGAAGGGTGCTGAAACAATTACTACATCGCATGGAGAGTTTATCACTTGGTGTCAGTTCCAAGAAGCCTACCTCCGCAAATACTATCCAGTCACTACCAGAATGAAATTGCAGGTAGTGTTCCTTAAGCTCAATCAGGGTGACAAATTTGTGGAGGATTATGATTTGGAATTCATTAGATTGACAAGATTCTCCCCAGTATTTGTCAGCATTGAAGAGCTAAAGGCTGAACGTTTTATTGCTGGTTTAAGGGAGGACATTAAAGGTTATGTGGCATCTCAGGCATCCACAGATTATACAGAAGCCCTCAAAATGACAACCCTCATTGATATGCCTCATATTGACAAATTACAGTTAGGATCAGCCCAAATACCCCACACCACAGCTTGAGGGAAACAAATAAACTGAAACCTTCCTAGAACTGGTAGACCACCCTGTGGAGGCATTATTAATCGAGGAAAAGCCCCAATACAGAATAAGAACCCATGTCCTAAGTGTCAACACCCTCACCTAGGGGAATGTTGACAAGGAGCTGCTGTATGCTACAGTTGTGGCCAAACCGGACACTTTGTAGCAAACTGTCCTCATAGGAGAGATCATACCACTAACCGACCTGCAATAAAGAATCAAAGGGGTCAGGGTCCCAACAACAGCAGGGGCGAGCTATAGCCCATGCAACCACAGGTACACTATCCGTCTTTGGTCATTTGGCTTTTGTATTATTTGATTCAGGTTCTACACACTCGTTTGTGTCTGAAGAATTGGTTGAGTTAGCGCACCTAGAAAAAGAACCCTTAGAGACCATTCTATCAGTGTCCACCCTGCTCACGAGCTATTGATGGCTACTCATAGAGTTAAGGGAGGTAGTGTGACAGTGTCGGGACGTGCCATAGAAGCTGCTTTAATAGTGTTAAGTATGCAGGACTTTGATGTCATTTTGGGTATGGATTGGCTAAGCGAGAATCGCGCTCTAATAGATTTTGAAACTCGAATAGTTACTCTCAAACTCCCGTTAGGGGATAGTTTTACCTATAAGGGAGCCACTTCCAAAAGAACCCCAAGCGTCATAACAACACTAAGGTAGGAATATGATCCACAGTGGTGCAAGCACATTTTTAGCCAGTGTGACCCTAGACAGTAGTTATGAACAGACAATCTCGTTAGTACACATTGTCAGGGAGTTCGTTGATATTTTCCCAGAGAATTTGCAAAGTTTTCCCCCAGTTAGGGAAGTTGACTTTGGGATCGACCTAGAATCAGGAACTGCACCGATCTCCAAGGCACCCTATAGAATGACACCTACAGAACTCTGGGAATTGAAGTTACAGTTACAGGAGCTGTGAGATAAGGGTTTCATACGACCTAGTGTATCGCCCTAGGGAGCCCTTGTTCTGTTTGTCAAGAAGAAGAATAGATCCCTGCATCTGTGTATAGACTATAGAGAGCTAAACAAGGTCACCATAAATAATAAGTACCCCTCTCGAGAATCGATGACTTGTTTGATCAACTATAGGGAGCAACGGTTTTATCCAAAATTGACTTAAGGTTAGGGTACCATCAATTGAGAATAAGAGAAGAAGATATACCCAAAACGACATTTAAAAGTTGCTATGGACATTACGAGTTTCTCGTCATGTCCTTTGGTTTTACAATGCACCAGCCGTCTTCATGGAACTAATGAACAAGATGTTTAAGGAATTCTTAGACACTTTTATTATATATTGACGACATTCTGGTGTACTCTAAGTCAGAGGAAGAGCACGAAGAGCATTTGAGGAAAGTTCTGACCGTAGTGAGAACTTAGTGACTGTACACCAAGTTTTCCAAGTGCGAGTTTCGACTATCTGAGGTAGCGTTTTTGGGTCATGTGGTGTCAAGTAGAGGAATCATAGTGAACCCAGCTAAGATAGAGGCAATGATAAAGTGGCCAAGGACAACCACAGTCATAGAAGTACGGAGTTTTCTGGGATTAGTTGGATGTTAATGAAGGTTTGTCCAAGACTTGTCTAAAATATCGTCGGCGCTAACTCAGCTAACCAAAAAGGGCAAGCCCTTTGTGTGGACATCAACTTGTGAACAGAGTTTTCAAGAACTCAAGGAGAGGTTGGTGACAGCACCAGTCCTCACCGTTCCAGATGGATCAGGGAATCTAGTGGTGTATAGTGACACATTAGGAAAAGGTCTAGGGTGCATGCTCATGTAGAAGGGTAAAGTGATAGCTTACGCTTCTAGACACCTGAAGAAATATGAACCAAATTATCCCACTCATGACTTCGAGTTAGCAGCAGTGGTGTTTGCACTGAAAACATGGCGACATTATCTATATGGAGAGAAAATCCAAGTATTCACTGAACACAAGAGCCGTAAGTATCTATTTTGCAGAAGGAGATTAATATGAGACAGAGAAGATGGTTGGAACTAGTAAAGGATTATGACATCGAGATCCTGTACCATCCAGGCAAGGCCAATGTTGTAGCGGACGCAGTGAGTAGAAATGTTGTTCATACTTTCGCGATGATCACCAAACAGGAAAGGATACAGGATGAGATGAAGAAGGTTGGAATCGATGTTGTAATTAGAGGTGGTATTGCCCAGATAACACATATGACCATGCAACCCACCCTGCGAAATCGAGTTATTGACACCCAGAAGTCTGATGAACACCTTAGGAAAGTGTGGAGTCAGACAGAGACAAAAAGGCCAGCGAGGAGCTCTATCTCCTCAGACGAGGGCCTACGTGGAAAAACCTCATGTGTGTCCTCGGAAGGGGAAAATCCTGAAGGATATTATGATGGAAGCCCATGATAATTCTTACACGTTCCACCCTGGAAGTACAAAGATGCATCAGGATCTTAAGGAATGTTATTGGTGGCCAGGGATGAAGAAGACATAGCAGATTTCGTAAGTTGATGTTTGACCTGTCAACAAGTGAAGGCCTTGGGACAATGCCCAATAGGATTGCTACAACCCTTTAAGGTCCCTCAGTGGAAATGGGAAGCAGTTTGTATGGATTTTATCTCGGGTTTGCCCAAGACCAAGCAAAGTTTCAACATAATCTGGGTAATTATTGACAGACTTACCAAGACGTCTCACTTCATCCCAAGCAAATCCACATATCGTGTGGATTGGTGGGCTCAGTTGTATATCAGAGAGATAGTACGCCTGCATAGTGTACAAGTGTCCATAGTATATGATCGGGACGCTAGGTTCACCTCTCAGTTTTGGAAAAGTCTCCAAAAAGCATTGGGAACTCAGTTAAGGTTTAATACAACATTTCATCCTCAGACGGACGGATAGGTCGAAAGTCTGAACCAAATCTTAGAAGATATGTTGCGAGCCTGTGTCATGGATTTCGCTGGGTGCTGGGACGAACATCTACCTCTGATAGAATTTTTTGAGAATAACAGTTATCAAGCGACCATCCAGATGGCCCCTTTTGAGGCACTGTATGGGTGTAGGTGTCGAACACCAGTCTTTTGGGAAGAAGTAGGCACGCAGCAACTATTGGGACCAGAGTTGGTTCAGGTCACCAACTTAGCGGTGCAGAAAATTAAGCAAAGAATTCTCACCGCACAAAGCCGACAGAAGAGCTATGTAGAGTTGCGTAGAAGAGACCTCGAGTTCGAGGTGGATGATCATGTGTTCCTGAAGGTAGTCCCTATGAGGGGGGTGATGAGGTTTGGAAAGAAGGAAAAGTTAAGCCCAAGGTTTATAGGCCCTTTCGAGATGTTAGAGAGAGTTAGGGTCGTGGCATATAGAATTGCTCTACCACCAAACCTCGTCGCCGTTCACAATGTGTTTCACGTTTCTATGCTGCAAAAGTACACCCTAGACCCTACTCGTGTGATCGAACATGAAACGCTTCCTATTCGGGAAGATCTGTCCTATGAGGAAAGTCCTAGCAGAATTTTGGCTGGAGACACTGAGCAACTGCACAACAAAGTCATTCCCTTGGTGAAGGTCGCATGGGGTAACCATCGAGATGAGGAGGAAACCTAGGAATAGGAAGATGAGGTAAGGAGAGCCTATCCTAAACTCTTCCAAGAGATACTAACTTTCGGGGATGAAAGTTTCTAAGGAGGGGAGAGTTTGTAACGCTTAAAAAAAAACAGTCAAATCAGAGGGGCAAAAGGGGCATTTTGCCCTTCAGCCCATTATAGGGGTCTTGAGGATTTTCCACAAAGCACCTGCAAAAGAGAAAAGTGTGAGAAAGAAAGTTAGAAGAAAAGAAACTTGAGAGGGGAAAGTAAACCGTCGGACTTCTTGGCGGAGAACCATCATCGAAGTTCATTCTCGACCAAGACTTACACACTGGAGTTTCTTCTTGAAGAAAAAGAAGACTCGTGTTGTTGAGGTTTCATTTTCCGTCAAGATCCGAGAGAAATCTGCAAGGTACGATCTCGAACGTTCCTCTTCAGATGTGAGATCTTCCTTTGGGAATAGAGTGCTAAAGTTTGTTATCTTCATCTAGGGAAGATCCACCACTTATTTCGTGAAGAAAATCGGACTGAATGTTGAGATCTGCGAATCTTTCCAAGAAAGGTATGTTAACGGATCTTCTTCCGACGCTCATAACTCGACGTATGGTTAAGTAAAAATCAAGAAAAAAAATACTAGCACACAGCTTGTAGTATGATCTAAAACTTTGAAGAAGAAATCATTTCGGTTTGGATTAGAAATTGGGAGATAAAAAAAAAAAAAAAAAAANAAAAAAAAAAAAAGAAAGAAGAACGTTACAAAACTAATCGGAAATCCACTTTTCTGTTAGGAGGAGAGAGAAGGCGATGACATGCCACGTGTCAACCAACAAGAGGTCTCTCATGCGCCGATAACCACCGAACATGTGTCCAACGCCGCTTGGAGTGACATGGTTCCGGTCTTCCAGCGACACACGTCCACGACAGTGTCAACCCGACCCGCATCCTCAACTGATCCGATACCCACAGTCCACCTGAACCACCGCACCCGAACCGAATCGACAACCTGCAACTGCATAAAAGCGCGCGCACGTGGCACTCGCGCATGGAACCTGCGAGTGAGCTTGTCTCGGCACGTGGCTAGCGCGTGTAAGCTCGTTTTTGTCCCGTTCGACTCCTGTATTCCCTATTTTTCTTTCGATTCCAATTCTAACCCTACTTTTATATGAAATAGGATCTAATGGGGGAAAATCAATATTTTTGGACATGCTATTTGTGTTGAAACGCTAACGTAAGGGCACGTGTCATCAAAGTAAGTCACTACATGGAACTTTAGAAAGAAATACTTGTAGGAGTCACTTAGTTATGCATGCATGCTAGTTTAATTACCTTAGGTGGTAGCTTTTCATGATTGAATGTAGGTAATTTGTTTGTTAAGAGTACGGATGTATTATGTGAAGTATTTTGAGAATTATTTGAGTGTTGCAATTATGTTTTAAGCTTCTGCTTTATATTTATATGTTTAATTTATGCTGAAAGGAGGAAAGGAACTTGTGAAATCTGCGCTCCGAGAGCTTGATGGTGCTAGATATAATGGGCACACTCGGTTAGCTTTCATGATTCAGTTTAACGATAAGTCTAGGGTTTTGTGGTTAGAGTGACAAGTCCCTAAGTGAAAACCTAATCCTCCCCTAGGAGCCTAATAAACTACCACGATATACGAACAACTTCTAAAGTACCCTTAGATTACTTGTGTGTGATTGGTGTTATAGCTTCGTGGGAGACCAGGGGGTTCCTGATGAAGACTTGACTGCTCTAAAGCCATTTTAGCATGGGAAACATGAGACTCACGTTGTAACGGACCATTTAACTAGATGGGAATGGGGGAGGTAGCCCTCCCGAACAAAGGGGGATTACCATGGGACTAGGGGGTTGCAGCTCACTTCCTAGGTAGTCTCATAGCCATGCTGAGGTAGCTACTCGCAGGGCACCAGTCAAACACAAGTTGCCATAAGATAACTCTTAGGGTATGAAAGGACGAATAATCAAAGAAGCCCCAAGGAGCTAAGACCAGAACTAGGCGATCTAGAGTCAAAGAAAAGACCGTGGAAGTTTGTTAAGATTAGGATGCGATAAGAGCTTACAAGTAGGTGGCTTACTGAGTATAATTTTTATACTCATCCTTGTTGAGAGTGTTTGATTAATCCACCACACCTAAATGGTGTGAAAGTTATCTTATTTATAATCAAACAAATTACAAGGATATGAAAATAGTAATAAATGGAAAGATACCTATGGTAATAAGGCAAATATCTAATATTTGCCTTATAATAAAATATCAAATATAATATATATGGTAAACTATAATTTATTACTAAATATCCTTAACACTTGTTGTATCTTTTTTTTTCAAGTACGTGAGACATTGGGTCAAGAGAGGGCGTGTTGAGGGATTTGGATTGCCACAGAGGGAGCGTGTCCTGGGGCATTAATCTGGTCTTACCTTTTAGTCCTTTATATTTTCTTCATTTGTCTAAAATTAGTCACCTATGGTCTCTTTGTATTGAGATGCTCTTACAAAATAAAGGATTGATTTTTGAAATGATGTTTTTCTTTGAATTTCTTGCATACACACTACACGTCATAGTCATTATAAGTCATGACTTGAGCTTAAATATTGGATCGTGATAGTACGGGTTCTTGATTACCTACGGCTTGGTAGGAGAACTCCTTGGTTTTAGTTTGGTTGACAAATAGTGCTAAAAAGTACCATAGGAAATAGGATGTGATTTTGGCTTTGGTGATATCATTCATACTGCCTCCTTAATAAGTTTTCTTAGTCATTGTTAGTTGTTGAGGTTTCTGAGGTTCTTCGGATATCTAGGTGGTTCAAATCTCAAACTCATATTTTAAGGAAACTCGACACTAGCTCTTCAGGGCTAATATAATTCCTAGAAGTGTTATAATTCGACCACAAATCGCCATTCACGATCCTAGGGTGCTCAATCTATTAGAAACGTTTTGACCTAAATTAACATTAAACCATCCTATTTCTAGTGTCCTAATCTTAAATTAGTAAATTCATGCATGATTGTTAGGAAGATAATTCTATCAGTCCCCTAAAGCACAAAATATATTATTTGAATATTCATGCAAGTTGAACGAAGAGATAATGTTCATCAATCACCTAAAGCATAGATCACAACATCCCTTCCTCATTTCTAACCTAGTGAAAAATATCTAAAATAGCATGCATATAAAAATCTCATCCTAAAGGAATTTTAGTAATTTATACATCATGCTAACCATCTAAGATCAAATATACTTGCATGCTAACATGTCCTAGCGAGATTCCTAGCTTAAAGAAAGTTTAAATGGTTACTTAGGCGACGTGCAAGTTGTTTTTGGATTTGCTAGGAGTTCCAAATTTTGTGAAATTTATGTGTACGGTCCTGATTGAAGTTAATGCAAGGTGAATAAGGAAATTAGGACGAAAAATAGTTGAATGGAGGTTGAATTAGACAAAAACTCACCCTCCACGCGCCTCACGTGCGTGTTAGAGAGCCTCTCCCAGCCGACCTGCTTTCCAACTCAAGCAGACACTGATATTCTCATCCTTCTGCATTCTCAGCTTCCATGTTTCCTTTCTGTGTTTTTTTGCATCTTTAATAGGTTACACGTGGTCCCTCCTCTGCTGGACGCGCTTCTCCCCCCTTGCTTGATGCATGTTCTCTGGCTTCCTCGAGGGCATGAGTTCGAACCTATTCCAGCGTGTCAACATCAAAATTCAACTATTATTTTTAAAATTTCTGGATTTCGTTTCAGTTTTTGCGTTTTTCCTATTTTCTCTTGATTTTCTTTTATCTCTTTCTACATAAATTGATTGGTTCTTTATTAGAAGTGTGACATCTTGGTAACTAATAAGATGCCTAACAAGGACATATGACTTAAGATCCAAGTAAGATACTACTAACGAGCTACTTATTGAGTATTTTTAAACTCGTTCATGCAACATATATTATTAACAGGAAATTAAGCTGCCCCATTGAGCTGAGAGCATTGACGAGCGATAGGACTATTGGGGTAGAGGTAGTTTTGAGTTTTGATGTCTAACTTTTGATGACTTTCATGAATATGTTTTGGTATTGTATTTTTTAATTTGTCTCTCATTGTCTTTTGTATGAACTTGTACTGTTTTATCTTGATTTAAGTTAATACATGCATGTTCCTAAATTGATCAACTTATTGTATCGTATTTTGAAATCATGCGTTAGTGAGTGGCGATCCATGGTTTGTGTACTTGGAAAGTAGATTTTTATAGTCATTCAATAACAACTAAATGATTACCTCACTCTCACATCGCCACATAGTTCCTCCACATCTCTCTCCTCATGGTTGCATACACTCACATGAGAGACCAGACGGTACAAGTTCACATCTCTCTCCTCACCCTCACGTGTAGACCGACCAAACGGTAACTCAACTCTCAAAAGACACTTATTCGACCATGTGAGAGCCAAAACAGATAAGTGTCATGATATGACTAAAGAAGACATTGCATCATTCAACAAATCAAGAAAAATGTGCATTGAAACCAAGATGAGATATACACAATATAAAAGCAACAAGTAGACAAGAGTGTCAAAGATTCGTCAAAATCAATACTATTCCTATCGGTCTAAATATGTCTCTCTAGGATATGGGGCCTATGTGACCTACCCTGGGCACATATGTGTGTCATAATGTGAACAACTATGTGCCGACATAGTCACCTGCTATCTGGTAGGTATTCATAAATGACTTAGCATTGATTTGGGATAGTCCATACCTTGCTATAATGTAGATGGATAGATGTCCGAGATGTCCTAATGATAAGTTGACTCATGGATTGATTCTTGATGGCTATGTTCGAATAAGCTATGATGGCCGATGATATCCTAGAACTTGGGATCACATCACAATATGTAAGCCATATTATTGAAAGCCTAGATGGCAAGAGATGAGATGTAACAATGCATATGAGAGACCTTCACCTAAATTAAAAGAAAGTTCGGATGACTTGGCTTAGTATAGAAGCAAGTCAGCTAGAGTCATAGACAATTGAACATGCATGCACGGTTGGTGTGTGCGGCTGAACAAGTTTTGATCCTACATAAGTTCAGATGGCGAAGACAAATCTTTTGTAAGATCATGATGACTGACCATAAACAAATTTTAATTCACATCAGTTGTGTTCAGTTGGCCAACCTAAACCTTTTCTAGGATCATGATACCTGACCATAACACAATATACATATCTATGAAAATATATTCAGTAGAAAATATATTCAGTTATGATTTTTTTTTCCTTTATAGTATATTTGATATATTTTATCTCATTTTTAAGATTTGTTCAAGTAGAATATTTCCTTTTATTAGAATTTAGTTTGTATTCTATTTAACAAACACGAACTTTCAATCCCCAACCATATTTCTTAATAAGATCACGGCTTGTTTCCACTAATTTTGGGTGAACTATTCAATCATATATATATTTTTGCTAGTCCTGTCTGATTCAGCGGATTTGTCTCAGTCCAACTGGCTCTGTTTGGTTTGATCCAGTTAGGTTGATTGATTCTAGAAACTTCAAGATCCATCATTCGCCCTCAATTTCAACTTTTTAGCAGGTAATGTAATAATCCAAAAATAATAATAATAAAATTAAGAATATTTAGTAATAAATTATAGTTTACCATATATATATTATATTTGATATTTTATTGTAAGGCAAATATCTAATATTTGCTTATTACCATAGTTATTTTTTTATTTATTGTTATTTCTATTTATTACTATTTTCATATCTTTATAATTTATTTGATTATAAATAAGATAACTTTCACATCATCTAGGTATGACTTATTAATCAAACATTCTTAAGTAATAATAAAATGATTCAAACATTCTTTTAAGTAATAATAAAATGATGTATATGTTACTGTGTTTATATTTGTTAATAATAATAATAATAAAAATAATCAAAAATCAAAATCAGAGGAATGTACAGGTGGATTGAAGGGGAAAAGAAAGACAATTGGAGTGTATGGTGGTGTTGAAGGGTGGTATGAGATTGTTGTGTTGGTGAAAAGTTAGGGTGCTGTGCTGTGCTGTGGGATTACAAACGAAGAACAGAAAAGAAGGAAAAACAGAAAACAGAGGAAGAGGGAAAGCAGAAAACTCGGGAAGGATGTTCTAATCTGTGCTAGTAGACGGGCCATATTTGTCCGAGAGCGAGTCTTACGTACGAGTCCGAAAATTCTAGATAAGCATATAGATAGAGTCAGTAACCTAAGTTGGAGGTAGCTGAGATACCTCGTTAACGAACGGATGACCCTAGTAAGAGAAACTAGGAGTCAATGACGAATAAAACTTAAAAACACCTGGAAAGATTAGTTATAATTCACGAAAGATAAGTTAGCTACTTGTCGGGTAATTTAATTACTCATCAAAATTATTTTAACTTTTCTTTCCACATTTAGATGATGCAGGACGAGACGAGCATGCTAGAGACTATTGGAAATCCATGTCTGGGTCTGTTTGTGTATTTATGCTTTCGTTGTTTAAAATTTATGTAGGTTGTTTTAAGTTTTAAATGGTACTGATTTTAAATGTTTTAGATATTTTTTTTAAATTATAAATTTAATTCTTTTAGATATTTTTTTTTTTTGGTAGACTAATTGTGGGTGGTTCATCTCCATTACTAACAATAATAATAGTATCATGATCGTTAGGAGCTTGATCAACTTAATAAGAGTGGTACCTAATCCAACCATACTCTTGTACTGTTGGGTTGATCGGCAGTCAAATCAACTTAAAAAGAGAGAGTTGGGAGATAACAATAAATCACCTAAGTTTTTCTTTTTCTTACTTTTGTAATTACCTATCATGATCCAATTTCGAAAACTTCGAAAACACGGACCCTGATCAAAAGGTTAAGCAGAGTAAATATGTGTAAACGATAATGATAAAAAATTTTACAATTTAAAATTATCAACACCATTTCTAAATCCATTACAATACGTTAGAAAATGTGAGATGTTCAAATTGTTCACAAATCAAGAAATGGGTTCAAGATACAAAATATATTCAAAGACAACCATTAGAAATGTAGACAACATAAATCCCTCAAGTCGACACCCCTTTGTGGCTGTAGAACTTCCGAGCAATCCCTTATCTCGACCAACGACATCATTCACCAGAAAAAGAAAATGTAGAAAGGGTTGCTTAAAGTGTTCTATCCTTGTGTTCTTAGACTAAGGTAGCTTACTTTGTCTACGTAGTAGATGTTCGATGTCTTGGGATGAGAAACTACCTTATAATACTTTATTGGGACTGTATGATGTTTGCTAGCTTGAACATCCATGGGAGGTTAGCTGGCGACCCCTGAGTGCTTGCCAGCTACTACGCTACCTGTGTGACTCCACACCTCCTTTTAGGATGGATTCTGATGTATAGAGTAGAGCATCGGTCGTCTCAATACACTACGCTATCTTGTTATCTAACTCAATGGATCAAGGTCAAACTCACTAGTGCTCCTGTCAAGCAATAGGCTTCTAGGAACCATATCGTCGAGCTTGACCAAGGTCAAATAGGATGGCGCATTTTAGCGACTTGAGAAGTTACTATTGTGTGTAGAAACAGGTTAAGAGCTTAAGTCGTGATTCCGTAAACCAGTCTTTAGAGGGAACGAGGGACTATATAAGTAGTTTAGCTTATGATAGGTGTCACTCTCGTGTGAAAATAGTCATGAGTCTCCTGAACTGACTCAAGTACTATAATCCCCTTGAGAGGGACGAGGGACCGTATGGGTAAATTGAGTAGCTAACAAGCACACAGGTCACTCCCCTAGATGTTTACAGTATGGTTTTCCTATGGTGGTGCCTCGTTAACTTTACACATATATGTTTAGACAAGATGTTATATTATCCTATGAGATAAGATGAGGTCGCGACTCAACCTACAGTATCGATGACTCATTGATTTGACTATGCAAGCTTACTGCGTATGAGAACATAAATTCAATTCACCTCGAGATGAGATTCGTCGTCCAGCAATTCTGCGACGCTAAGACCTGGTGAGTAGCTTCAAGAACCCAATAAGATGTGTGACATGGAAGAGAATCACTTGAACCTTTGACCCATTCCCAAAAATTCATATAATTGTGCTTCCTATAGCCTACATAAAAATTTGTGAAAATCTACTGGACTAAATGCAACGAGAGCCTACTTACTAAATCTTTTTATACTCACCAATTTCTTCATTTCTTTTTCAAGTGTTTGCTAACAACTAATCGAAGTGGGAGAGCGTTTGAAAGTTGTGTACTCATAGAGGGGGTTGTCCCGGGACTTTAGTCCTATTTGTATATTTTGGGTCTTTCATATCTTGTTTAAAATTGTATCTCCAACCCATTTTCTATTTGTATCGAATCTTCTTGTATTCGGGTTTCATTTATTTATTTATAATTTACTTACTTTTGGTGTGTTTGTGTTTGGGAATATGATTTGAGAAGGATATATTCAAAGAAGGCAGAGGCATGGCCCTCACAAAATTCTCTCTTTTATCGCTTACTTTTCTTCTTTACTAACCGCCCTATTAGATGCGTCTGTCTTTCATATTGGTCCTCATGTCAGCCGCCTCCAAACTCTCCTCTTTCTTCTAATCCACCTTTTTCTTCTCCAAAATCATGCCATCAATTATACAAACATGTTGCTTTTTTTTTTATGCCATGCTTCACAAAATTTATCCTTCCGGTTCAACCCGTGTAACGTATAGGTACAACGTGTGCATATTAATAAGATTGATCGAGCAATTTGGTCGTACTTTTTCATATCTTTTATAAAATTGTGTAGTATATTTATGACCAATTATGCAAGGAAATTAGGAATATTTTTTTTTAAAAAGGAACCTCTAAATAAAAATAATTGATGGAATAATATTTGAAGTGAAAGACAATATATATAAAGCTTGGTGTTATGAAAGAAAGCTACTTTCCATCAAACTTTCTTATCATTTTCTCTGTCATTATTAACACCTCATGCTTTTGCTCTACCTTTTCTAAAACATCATTTTATACAACCACATCCATCCCATTAATTTCTCTTCTAACAAAAACACATCACCATGTAGAAAATATTTTATAAACAAATTAGTATTTCACTTTTTGAAATAAGTTTAAATTCTTTTTATTAACGTTAGGTCCATCGTCAGTGATATTTTGTTGATATTCTTATAGTTGGTCGATTATTTTATGACATAATGGAAATACCTATTTAGCGTTCATGTGGATGTTGAGTTGCTCGAACATTCTTTAGCATGAAGTCATCCATGGTTGTATAAAACGAAACATGCCTAATTTTACGGTCCTTATGATTAAATCGTGAAAAGGGAAGATGCATCTTGTTGGTACAAGTAGTACGACTAATTTTTTTAAAAGTACTTAATGAGTATAATTTCATATTGTTGGAATCACCCTCATTCAAATGTGGTATTAGTTCATTTATGTATCTCTCGTACGAAAGCGAAATTTTTTCTAGTAGGATGTGGTTAAAGAAGCTGGTGAGCATATGATGCTATAGTAAAGATGGGGTACATGAATGAACTGATACCACATTAGTACGATTACAAGAGTTTGATGGTTAAGAAATATTTTTTTTTTAAAATGGTAGTAAATACCTATACCAACATGATACACCTTCCTTTTCAGTAGTTGAATCATAGAAACTCTACAATTAAGCGTATTGACTTAAAGCAATCCTATGTTGGGTGAGTGCATCACCAGAGGATTCAGTCTCTAGAGATCCCAACCGAACTAGACTTGAGTAGTTCGAATAGAGAAACTTAGAGACGTAAATCCAAGTTAGAGCCACCAAGTCAGTCTAGGGACCTAGAAGACCACCACGAAAACCTAGGAAGACAAAGGTAGTCTCGTAGACCGATAGTATTCGGTACAGTGTCTGGAGAGCATCCATTTCCCTTTCCACTCCGATATGAGTATTGTCAAGCTAGGCATGGGGCATGTTAGGGATTGAGTGACTGCATGGGGCAAGTTAGGGATTGAGTGACTTGATAGTTCTGTTGGATCACCCTACGTGGCAAATACGTTCAATGGTAGGGCATTGATCATGTGGATAGTCATTGGAGTTGGCACGTACTGGGGGTTGCAACCCCGACTTTGGGTGACTATATAGTCTTGTGGGACGAGATTGCCAACTAACCTCCCATGGAAGACAAGCACGCTAGCACCACCATAATGTCCCCACTAGAGAGTGAGATCAATGATGTAGCGCCTCAACCTAGGACATTGATCAACCACTAGTACGCTAAGCTATCTATCTAAGTATGTGAATGGAAAGAGTTGTTACCCTACGACCAAGAGTATCATGATAAGTCCAGAATGTGATGAGAGCCTACAAATAAGTTTCTTAAGGGTTATTTTATGCTCACCCCTTCCTACATTTTTTTTTTCCAGGTAACTAATGTTGTTGGTCAAGGCGAAGTGGTCCTCAAGAGCTTTGCAGCCACAGAGGGTTGTCGACCCAAGATGTCTATCTTGTCGAAATATTTTTGTAGTTTGGCATATCATACATATCTTTGTATCTCGATCTCGTTCCCTCTTTAAGAATCAATTGAACATATGTACATGTATATGTTTTACACTGGTTTTGACTATGTTGATGAATGTTTTTAAAATTGTGTGAACTTTATGGTAGTTTTCTACTGTGTTCTCATACATCCATGTTGCATTGCATTATGTTTTGGTTTGGACCTAGTTTTTAATTCTCGAAGTTTCAAGTTCTGAATAAGGTCAAGTGTCTTATCCTAAAACACTATTAATATAACTCACTTTATAATTGTTATAAATGATTTGATGTAAATCATTTATGGGGAGAAAATGTCAGTGGAGGTATCCTGTATAGAGTTTGTGTAGAAAATGTCAGTGGAGGTATCCTGTATAGAGTTTGTGTCATAGTTCAATTTTCATGGTTTTGAATCTCGTATGCTTTTATCTCATGTGAATAAAAATATTTAGTAAGCAACCTACTTGTATGCTTTCATCCCATCCTTAACCTATCAAGTTACCATGGGCTTTTCTCTGATGTTTAAGAAGTCTGGGTCTAATTCCATAATTATTTGAACTTCTGATTTTGTCTCGAAGTTTGGAGCGATTCTCTTATGTGTCTTAGACTTTTTGGAATTTGGAAGCTATTTACCGAATTCTAGTGTCATCTCATAGTGAACTAATTTTCTGTTGTGATGCTTAGTACAGTTACTAAGCCCAAAGTAATGAACACATGGTATCTTGGTTTGAGGCGTGACCTCATCACATCTTATAAGATAATATGGCATCTCGTTTGAACACATCGGTTTAAGGTTAACTGGTGACCCTTCTATAAGAAAAACCATATTGTCAATATTTGGAGGAGCAACTCGGTATGTCTGCCAACTACTCAGTTTACCCATATGGTCCCTCATCCCTCCCAATGCAGTTTTACAGTACAACAAGCCTGTTCAGGGGACCCATGACTGTTTCTACCTACGTAGTGGGACCCAATTGACTCAACGCGCTACACTATCTGCCCTAGGCCTGGTTCGACAATACTTGGTTACTACCTCTTGATCCGATGCGGCTAATGCTAAAGACATATGGGAGAAGATATGAGGTGGAGTCTCGGTGATACTATTATACTTTTTAAATTCTCTTTGTTTCTATTTTTGCAAAAAAATTGTCCTGTCATTTTACACCATAGAGTCAATCGTAGTCGCAATTCATGCTATGGACTAGCTCGAAAATCGGATCGTAACAGCCATACTCGCTTAACTTTGGGCTAGCCGCGGAGGGTGAGATCTATCTGAAATGGTTGCAAATTGACGGAAATCGACTGAAAAGGGATGTTGTCGAGTGAACGGCGAAGGGTTGGAGTCAAGGGTTTGAATACAGTTACATATCTCAAGCGGCCAATGGTTGCACCAAAGGTTGAAGGTTAGGTGAATGTCTAAATTTCTTGAAATAACCGGCAAGGGCATGACTCCAACTCCCACCTTCATGGCGAGCCCTGTCGGTGGTCGGTCGCCACTTGTCGCCACTCAGCACCTACATTTTTTTTTTTTTTCTAAATTTATTTACGGAATTTAATAGATTTTAAATTTTTAATTCTAGAGATCATATTAGAAATAATGGAAATATAAATTTTAGAGTAAAAAATTTAGATTTTTTATTAAAGAAATAAAAAGTAATCCACAAGAAGAAATTATGATAATCCATTAATGGATGAAAAAATATATTTTTTAAAAAGTGTGTAATTTTCATGTGAATTATTGGCTCTAACGGCCAACTATATATAATAATTTGCATCTCAAATGTTTCCTACCTCTAATTTGATAATGAAAGTTGCCCCATGGAGACAACGGATTAATTTAATTCAAAGACTCTATTTTAAGTCTACACTCAACATAAGTTAACCAACTTGTTAAATATTTTTTTTTAGTTTATAAATTTTTAATATTTTATTTAATTTGGGTCGTTATGTTTTTATTAATCGTTCATGATTAGGAAAAAAAAAATTAAGATGGATTAAAACAAATGAAAAAAAAAAAAAAACTAAAAAAAATCCATAATATAGCGTTTTATAAAAAGTTATAAAATGTCATCCATCTTATAAAGATTATAAAAGCGTTGTAATAGAAGCCTTTCAATACCATAATTTCATCTTGATAGCATATTATAAAACCTATAAAAAGTTTTCTATAGTCTAAATAAAAAGCTATTGTTTGTCAATGACACCATTTATGTATAGCTTTACCCAAAAGCTATTAAGAAGCTTATGAATGATCTAAACTTTTGCTATTTGTAGGGTTCATAGACTTTTTATATAGTGTAGATGAATATCTTTGTTGTGTCTTTTGTAGCTTTGTTTAATAAGTTTGTAATGATATGGTTACCACCAATTACGCTCTCGATTTTCATGAACACAAAAAACAATGAGATAACTTTAACAATATAATAATCTATGATATATAACAATCTGAGATACATACCATATATAGTCATTTACGGTACATACTATTTTTAAGTATAATAATTAAGTAAGCCATTGATTTCTGACGTTCAACTGCAACTATACTACCAACAATATCTGCATATATCATTTTTAGATCGGGCTTCTATAAAAAAAGACATTGATTTTTGTAACAATCTTATTTTTCTACTATAATAAAGTCGTTATCGTATACATGACGTGACATTTTTTATGTAAAAATCTTCATTTTAAGTAGTCCATAAACGATGTCATGAAGTTACACGTTAAAAATCAAATCTTTAAACCAATTAAAAAATATATAAGAAACAAAAATAAACAATCTATCCAAAATTAGAAACAAAGCATGTGCTACTCATCTTATTTTATAATCTTGGAGAGTAGGGCAATGCTTTGTTCATTCTCTTAGGCCGTATTCCAGTCCAGTCTAAATTGCAGTTGTGAAATACAAACATATGCAACATGGTGAGACCTATCATTTAAAAAATCAGTTCATTCTCTTAGGCGGTATTCCAGTCCAGTCTAAATTGCATGCCTAGTATTTCTCTACACATGACTCAAACATGCAAACGTGGACTCACCAAGCGGGCTTGCACACCTCCTAGGCTTGCTGGTCGAGCTAGCACTTGCCGACGAGGTGTTGTCAAACACCCCAAGGGAATAGCGGTCCTCATATCATCATGGTGAACATGATTGTCATAATCAGTCGCATAGTGTATGCGTCCGTACTCATCATAATGGAGAAGTATCCCAATGTACATGTGCAAACGGTTATGCATGAGGTCCCCATACTTTCTATAATGGCATAATAAATGATGCGAGAACCACCTCTATTCTTTCATAACATATTAAACCTGGTAATTATGTATATATAATTCTTCTTATACATTATTTCATGTATAACATAGCTTATATGACATGGCATAAGGAGGTTCGGGCATCATTGATTTCTTATTTCAAAACATATTATGATATATTATTACATATTATGGCATAACATAATATGTCATAGCAGGTAAGAACATAACATAACTTATCGTTGCATGTTATGACATTTCGTTTATCTGATAGCACAATTTGGAATATCATATAGTATAAAATAACATAACATAATATCACATATCAAAATATATCACACATATGACATATACAGGGGTTATTGGGCACGTGTCATCATACATAAAGCAATTCATCATAAAAATGTCTAGATCGAAGAAAAAGGTAAGTGGTTATTAGTTTAGTTCGTTATATTAGGTTACAATATCTATACTTTTATGGCCTATTTTTCATAGCCATCCTCTGTAGTTCTTATTTCTCCGAATTAAGTTGTATTCCATATTTTTGTTTTTAAATTGTGTTGGGTAATAAATCTTGAACTAAAAAAATATGTCAATATTAGTTCGTTATTTGGTTACATAATCCAAATATTGTTTATGTTGGTGCAACTCGACAAAAAAGGAAAAAAAAATAGAAGTTCTGGAGAATCAACTGTGACGGCCTCTTTTTAAGACAATCATTCTTTCACCAACCAAATTTTTTGAGGAGAACTTATGGAGAATTTCTACGGGGCGTGAGATAGAATTTTACATGACAAAGTAGTCACTCCAAATCCCAGTCCTCCAATACATGACTAGGATTAAGAACTTTATTTATGGCATCTTTCAGCTTTTTGAAAGTTTAAACCAACTTAAATTTGTTATCATATTCATGCTTATAACATTTTAAAGGTAGAAAAATGAAAACGTGCACGTTACATACTCATGAAAAATAGATGGATACTCTTTTAAAATAAATTACTTAAGATAAAAAAATAAAAAAAAAATAAAAAAAAAATTACCATCAATACACTAAGTTTGCAAACAATTCAAAAAAAAAAATGTCACGTAAATTAAAAGCAAACAATTAAAGTAATGTAGAAGGCAAAATAAAATATAATGGCTATCTCACGTGGCAAGAAACGGTCCCTCATGTCATAATCTCTACATAGTCCTCTCCCTTATCTAAAAGCAGGCTAAGTAGTCTTAGTCATATTTGACTAAGAGAGTTCTTTGTTCGATATTTGAAAATTTACCAATCTATTGGCACGTCTAAGTTTAGGGCATGACTCTGATACCATGTTAGACAAACACGACTTTCCACAATGGTATGATATTGTCCACTTTGAGCATAAGCTGTCATGGCTTTGCTTTGGGCTTCCCCACAAGGCCTCATACCAATGGAGTTAGTATTCCTCACTTATAAACACATGATCATTCCCTAAATTAGCCGATATGGAATTTCCATCATCCAACAGCCATCACTAAAATCGTATTACAATGATATGATTTCCATGCATATAGATAAATGATTGCTGCAAGGCGATATCACGAAGAGGTGGTATAATTCTCATTCACATAGATAGATAATTGTCCTCAAGGCTATAACATATAATCCAATGTAATTTTCATGTATACAAATAGGTAATCACTACAATTTTCATGTATACGGATAAGTAATTGACTTATGTCTTACTGTAATTCTCAGGCATATAGTAGGTAATTACTATGATTTTCATGCACATAATAGGTAATCACCTCGGATTTACATGCATATAAAAATGTCCCACAATGTTTAAAAACTCAATTACGAGTATGAAGAACAAACCAATACACAGAACAATATGGGGTACACGACCGTTCACCAAAATCATGTCTACACTAGCCAAAGCTAAAATGCCCCGAAATGTACTGTAGGGGATGCGACTAGTTGTCAATTCTTACTGCCCTGAGTTATATACTATTTAAGTCATATTTTTTCTTTGTTTGCTTATAGTAATATAACGTTGCTTTCTTCAATTCTTTCAGATTATTTTCAAATGTATTTCTTCGCTTACGTTTTCTAAAATATTTCTCCCAAACGTGACTCGAGACTCGAGCATACTTCGATGTTGACTACAACGTCCGAATTTCTCACGACTGACTTGTTCGCTGGGTTAGAACAAGTGTCGTACAGTCGCTATCCCGCTACCGTAAGAATGCGATTGTGACAATTGGTATCAGAGCTGAGTCAACTCTTTGAAAATTATTACACAAACATGTCCACTCCAAAACAACTAGGCAAGTCCAAGACTGACCGATTTGCTGATACTCTACATGAATGAAGTTCCTGATGAAATGGGGATTTTGGAGTCTCGCATGAATGAGATTGCTATTAAAGCTTATAGGCTCAATGAGATGACAGACCGCCTTGAAGCAATGCCTACCCACGAACTAATAATTAGGGTCGAGACCCTAGAAAACAAGGCCACAACTGATGGTGACTTCAAGTGTAGGGATAGCTCGACGGGCTCTGTTGCCCAAATGGAAGCACAGGTCGAGGGCTTAAACAAGGCACAACAACTGATTGTTCAGATGGTCTTAAAAATGTATGAGGATTTAAGAACAACCCAAGGAGCGGTCAGGGCAGAAGAGGCAGATTCAAACGCAGATTAAATCTGACCATGAGAGTGGTGGGGAACCAAACATCAACGGGGGTGTAGTACAATTTAACAATATAAAGGCCATGGAGCCCAAGCTCTTCTATGGGGTTTGAGATGCCAAGGCTCTAAAGAACTTTATTTTCGACCTAAAATAGTACTTTCGAGCCACAAATGTCGTGGAAGAAGAAGCGAAGGTCATGTTGGCAACAATGCATCTAACCGATGATGCAAAGTTACATGGGCATTCGAGATGGTTGATGTAATGTGGTCACTTGGGATAGCTTGAAAGAAGAACTTCACTCATAGTTCTTCCCAGAAAATGTTGAGATAATCGCAAAAATGAAGTTAATATAACTGAGTCATACAGGCGGGTATCCGAGACTACGTTAAGAAATTTTCTAGGCTTATGTTAGATATTTGTGATTTGTCCGAGAAAGTCAAGGTCTTCACTTTTATTGAGGAACATAAGTCGTGCTCGAAAATCAAGCTCTACAAACAAAGAGTTCAAGATATTTCCACGGCTTATGCTACCGTCGAATGATTCTTTTATCTTAATATTGATGAACCCCAAGAGATAGGGAGGAGCCAGGCATCTGCAAGTGGTGGAAATGAGAATACGAGTCCTCTCAACAAGGAGGTAGGACTCCATGGTGGAGACCATATAGCCAGAACAGTCAAAGTCAATTTGGCAACTTTACCCGTCCTAGGAGTTGCGAAGAGAGCTCTCATCAAGTTGGGACTTAAACTAGACGAACTGACTTTGTGGTAGTCAAGATAGACGACTTCGACATTGTGTTAGAGATGGAATTTCTACTAGAACATGAAGTCATTTCCATGCCCCTAGAAAAAATATTAGTAGTAATGGGTCTAACTCGATGATTATCGAGACAAACACCCATCAACTAGGAAGGGTGAAAATGATATTGGTACTACAGTTGAGAAAGGATCTCAGCCATGATGAACCTACGCTCGCTGCCATTACCGTATTTGAAGACGGAAGCTCGAGTGAGCCAACTCTAACACAAGACTTGTGATCAATTCAGAAACACGGTGACGTGAGACAAGGAAGTCAGACAAATTAATTATCTCCACCGAGGTAGATAAATAATAATATTGATGTTATATCATGGGCGAGATTGCCTGCCACAAATGAATATCATATGGCTCAACCTAAACTAGTTAACTTCTACAAGCAGCTAAATGACTTCCTAACAGTCGGATTTATTAGACCCACAAATACCGCTGTTAGTAATCACCCGAAAGATGGGGAGAAACACCAAGTTAGTGTCATCGCTGAAGGAGAGCGACAAAAATAAACCTCTAAAATAACACGTTCACGTAGAAATACCATCTAGACGAACGAAGATAAGGGTCGGTTAGAAGTGTCGGCCACAAAAATTTCAAGATGGAGACAAAGTTTTGATCAAGTTGATGTCATATCAACTCCGAGGTCAAAACAACCAGAATCAAAGACTGGTGCAAAAATATTATGGACCAGTCGAAGTTATCCACAAAATCGAGAAGGCATCATATAAGATCCAATTGCTCTCATGGATGCGGACTATCCCTGTTATCCAGATTAGTAACATGAAATGTTACTCTTCAGACCTAGAAAACGTCAAGCATAGAGAGGCAACACAACCTCACACAAAGAAAAAGAATTCCCAAGCGAAGAAAACATAAGAAACTCCGATAGAGAAGACACCAAGACTCAACGAACCAAGAAGTGATTTTCAATAGTTTCTTGCGGATTGGAAGAGACTCATCAATATTGAGATCAGCTGGAAGCGCATTGAGAGACCTGAAGTTAGCCTCAACCTACATCATTAAGCTTGTGAAGAGTCGATTGAAAGAGACGTCAACCAATTGAGTGGGGAAGGATGTCACAATCATGCTTGTTCAAGGTGTGTTGTCTATGACCACATGTTGGATGTCCCGATCATGTTTGTCTAGGATGTGTTGTTCATGTATGCCCGTTTCAAACTCCTTTGACATGCTTTGATCTTAGATATACCTTTACCATTTCATGTTGTGTCAATACCAGGGTGTATGACCATTCACTAAAATCATGTCTACATCCGCCATTGCTAAAATGCCCCCAAAATCTACGGTAGGGGGATGCTACTAGTCGTCAATTCTTCATGCCCTGAGTTATACGCTATCTAAGTCGTGCTGTTTCTTTCTTTCCTTATAGCCATATAACGTTGCTTTCTTCAATATTTTTCAAATCATTTTCAAATGTATTTCCTCGTTCACATTTTCTAAAACATTTCTCGCAAACATGACTAGGCTCGAGCATACGCCAATGTTGTTTGACACGTCCAAATTTCTCACGACTGACTTATTCACCGAGTTAGAACAAGTGCCGCACAATCGCTGTCCCACTGCAATAAAAGTACGACTGTGACACCAAACACTCGAATTGTCAATGCGATTGATTCGATCCTTAGAAGCAAGATGCAAGATGAAACTCCAAACAACATCCAAACTCCACCTCGCTTCCCCGTTGAAGTTGTTGAAGTAGTCGACGATGCAATATCCCAACCCATGATGCAAATAGAGCAAAAATCTAATTTCTCTTAAGCTAAGTGAGTTTGTTTCCTTTGTATATCTTTTACAAGTTAGGGTTCTTATTGTTTTTTAATATAGCATGATTGACCACATTATTTGAAGAAAGGTTTGTTTGTTTATTGCCAAATTATTAATACGTAGGAACAAACAAAAAGGAGTATAGTCACAAATAAACAAATAAACTAAAATTACCACTTACCCAACTCCATAAGAAATTCAATGAAATTAAATGTTCAAAGTCATGGGTTGGGCAGCTATGTTGTTCCTTCTGTTTTTTCCACAAACTAATTTATTATATATAATTATATTCACATCAAAATCATAATAAAGCAATGTTAATTGATAGAGCCGGTTGGTGGGGCCCTCAACATGGACCATGCACATGCACTTTGATTCTTCTCCCAGCCAAACCCAAAAATAAATAAATTAATTAATTAATAAAAAGAAATAAAACTATTCCCTTAGCTGGGAATCCAAACACCCCCCTTTCTCTCTCTTAAAAACTCCACAAAGTTTTATACAGTTTCCATGCACCCAATTCCACCTCAACTCATTTCCCACTCTCAAAAAAAATGCTTCCTTTCAATTCTCTCCTCTTTCTCACCCTCCTCCTTCTAATCTCCCCCTCCTCCTCCTCCGCCGCCGTTCGCCGCCTCGACGACACCCCCACCGACCCCACCGTCAAGTGCTCCCCATGTGAACAAAACCCCCCATCTCCTCCTCCTCCTCCACCGGTCTACCCCTCCCCTCCGCCGCCCTCTCCTCCACCGCCGGACGTCGTCATCTACTACTCTCCTCCTCCCCCCCCTAAGAAGGATCACAAGAACAACGACTGCCCGCCGCCGCCGTCTCCCAACTTCATGTACATAACCGGCCCTCCCGGCGACCTCTACCCCATCGACCAGAATTATAACGCTGCCGCCCGGAGACTCGTCTCCGCCGCAGCCTCCGCCGTGATTGGGTTGGCTGTTGCTGGGGTTCTGATGACGTAAACGGAGGGAGCTGGATCCAATTTCTCGTGAAGGTAAAAACTAATTATAATCCTCTCTACGAGATTTTCCGATTTGGGATTGTTTTTTAATTTTTATGGATTTTGTTGTCTAATAACTCTGTAATTTGTACTAAATATTGAATTTTCCAGAAATTTGTGATCAGAAAAGAAAATATTTGTGTTTTTTTAGTATATTTTGGAAAATTATTTTCCCATTTTCAATCAAAATAACAAAAATTNGAGAGAGAGAGAGAGAGAGAGAGAATCGAGGAAGAAGGAGGTAGTTCGATCTGACCAGACCTGATCCCGTCTGATTTGGCCCGACCTAACCGGACCCTGTTTGATTCAATCCAACCTGACCTGGTTCATCCAACTGGACTTGTTTCGCCCATTTCATTGATTTTGCCCATTTTAACTCCATTTTTTTGTGCTACCTTCCCCGATTTTCATGATCTTTCTCAATGCATGACCTATTTGAGGAGTTTGGCAAATTTTTGAAACTTACTAAGGACCCGAACCATAACAAAAAGTATCACGTTATCCAAATAAGTGAGACCTTTGAAACTTCGAATTTAGCTATACTCGTAGTATATATGAGCATGTCATAGAAATTTTAGCCTAGAGTTGATTCGATCTATGAAAAATCATATCGAAGTTATATAATGCATGTTTCTTAGATCCCTGATGAAAGGAATTGAAAACATACCTCATAGAGAACTATATATATATATGAGATGATATACGTTAGAATATTATTATGCATGATTTCCTTAGAAAAAAAAAAGGTATGAATTGAATTATGAACTATGAATCGTATGAATAAGATATTTATGACAGAGTATCCATTTTACGTCGCTATGCTATTTCTCTATTATATGTATGTGATTTTAGCGGTTATATGAGTTGATTAGGGGTTCGCCAACTAGCTCTTAATCGTAAGCTTGATTGTCAGTGGTTCAGATAACTATAGAACTAGTCTATGATGAATTATGATGTATGATCATATTCTATGGGGATACTTAGGAAGTTTGCCAATTAGCTTCCCTTTTAGTGAACTTGTCACGAGTGACAGAGGTCCATAGTAGTACCTTTGAGAGTTGATCGAATCTTAGAATGCATGAACCTTCTAAGTGTAGTACCGAGGTCGTACCTCGAGGGCCTACTATTTAGGTTGAGAATTTATGACGATGATGAAATAGACTAGTAGAAACAATTAACTAGGAGGCCTAGAGAATTTAAGAATATTTGGAGGGCTAGAGGTCCAAATGGGATCAAGAACTAACAAACTAAACTAGTTTCCACCGAGATACCCTCAGCTGAGCTTGTATGGAATGAGTAAAACTAGGGTGTAACCTAAGAAAGCTTATACATGGGAAGCTCCCAAAGGAGATGTGACATCGAGAGAACAAACTAAGATCAATAAAAATTAATAATGAACTAAGAATCACCGACAAGCTGTTTAATGAGTATATTTTATATACTCATCTCTGTTATATTAATTTTTTTTTTTCAGATGAGACATGATGAAACGATTGGGATGGAGGCGCACACGAGCGAAAGGTTATGTAGATTCAGGCTAGATCAATGTCATGTACTCATGTCGATATGTATTATGAACTCTTGATCTTTATATTCCTAGACTTTATGAACTATCTATGTCATGTTTTAGGTCGTGTGTGATTGGAGTTGTCAGTTTGAAATTTTGTACTTTGAACGTTGTTTTAAATCTAAACTTTTCTTTATGCACATGCATATTTAAAAAGTTTTAAAGTAATGCGTATTTTTAAATATTTCATGTCTATAAAGAACGATTTGTGGTTCGAGTTCCTTGAAAGACGAGTCGTTACATCAATAAAAAAATATATATTGAATTTTTTTTCCTATTCTTTCGAAGTGATCAATATATTATTTTTTTACGAATAATTATGTACTTGAAGTATAAGTCATATAACCAAGAAACGAAAAACACAAAAACCCAAGCTTTAATGTAAAGGAAAAAGAGAAGAGCTTGGCTTAGCCGAGTTTCCCTCCTAAGCCTCTACAAGGGAATGTGTGAATGGCACACCCTCGGTTCATGATCATAGTTCGATTTGGTATTAAATTTCTTTTTGTTTTTATAGATCATGTTTCTCTTGTGACACCCAAGTAAAGAAGAGGTACAAATGAAAGCATTTTTGAAGATGACTAAAAAAGACTAAAAACTACTGAAAGTTGATACCAATACCAACCAGATGCATCTACGATGCTAGTAAAAAATATATATATATATATTTTTATTATTAGTTTTAATAGAAAAGAGAATATATTCCTCATTTAATAAAAGTTGGTACAAATGAAAAAGAAAAGGGCATAGAATATTCTCATTATATCACTTGTAAAAATTAAGCATTTTTCATAAAAAAAAAAAGAAAAAAGAAGAAGAAGAATATTTCAACTTTTTTCACTTATTATAGAGAAAAACTGTCATATCCAATGGTAAGGATTATCTATTTCTAATTTATTTACTAAAGTCTTTTTAAAATAAATAAAATCCCATAAATCCAAGCATCGAAAACATATGTGAAAGTTTTTAACTATACCAATCAGGTGCACTTTGTTTTTGGTGGCACAATCATTGAAACTCTATAATTAAGTGTGTTTTTTTTTTTAGGAACAATTTTATTAAGGTTCACATGAGTGAAAACAAAACATGTTGGAAAAACTTGTGTTGATATATGAAGATAGCATTCACTCTTAGTAGCAAAAAGTAAATAATGCAACCATGTTACAAGGAACATAAGAAAATGTCGGGACTATCAGATGTCAAATCCGAATTCTAAATCTTTATCTGAATCGTGGATATGGATGGATATAAATGGTATTATATATATGATTAAATTAATTTTTCAATCTGCTCAAGATTCAAATTCTTAAATTTATTCATCTCATCAAAATGGTGGAAGAATATTTCTAACTTTTTATAAAGATCCTAACTTTTTTTAGCATTTCACTTTTATCCCTTCCATCCACTTTCCTTTAAATTTAAAGAATATTAAAAGTATAAAATCCCATAAAATTCCAAAATTAGAATCTCCTAGAAAACTCACCACACTATGAATCACTCATACAAAAAAGACCAATCAAGGAATATTATTTTCGATAGAGGGAACCTTCTTAACTAATTACAAATAATAGGCTAATTTGAACTACAAAATGGATCAACAAAATCTTCATCGTTATGAATCTGGCTTTACATGTGCTGCTTNTTTTTTTTTTTTTTTTTTTTTTTTTTTTTTTTTTTTTTTTTTTTTTTTTTTTTTTTTTTTTGTATTAAACTCAAGCAGGGTGTTAACTCACACAATTACTAACGTATAATGTAGTTTCTAAATTGTCTCAAAATTCGTTTAAATTAATTTTAATATTGAGTGAAATGAATTGTAAGAATGAATAAGATTGAGAAAATAAAGAGAGGGCATTAAAAGAGATAAAGTGGATGAAGGTTGAATATTCAACGTTGATGAAGCAAAGAAAAAGAGTTGGAAGGAATGAATGGTAGATATAACAGCTTCCATGAAAACATCATCCAAACAAATCCAAAGCACTTTATGGATATTTCAACACCAAACTCTCCACCGACACTAACATCATTGCTACTCTAATCATCAAATTATTAGCATCAAAAATGGATGGAGATGTTAATCACTAATGACGAACGGAAAAGATGGAAATTGAATGTGGTTGCCAATTCTCTTATGTCATTTTCTTTTCTTACTATTTCTTTATATAAACTTAAACTTTGGCTTTGGCTTTGTCCTAACGATTTGGAGGTTGGCATTCGCTCGAATTTTGACTCTACCATACGTGTCTCTGGCTCCAAAATCAGCTACAACATCTTGACTATTTGTGCCTTTAACTTTGTTCGTGTTTCTCCTTTACTCAGATGACACATATTCACCGGTTTTTGCTTTGGTTTGTCCTCGAACTACATCTTACTAAGAGAGATACCACTCTAATATCATTTGTAATTACCCATGTCCAAAATTCGAAATTCAAATCTTGTATATAATAATCTAGACATTTCCCTACATCCCTGGGGACGTGGTCACGTTACTTTGTTCCTGACTTTATGAAGCATTTTTATCTCTAGAATTATAATTCTAACAACCCAAAAAATTAAGAGGCTAATAAAACCAAATACATTAATGACACTATTATTTATAGTCAATTAGATGAAATTATTTGATGCAATTAGAGAGATGGTAGATTAAACTTAACCTCCATTATATATCTCTAATTCACTCAACTTTTTAGCTATATTTGCATTTGTGTGATATTTGGGTCTTGGAAATTGAATTACCCTTCTAAACTCACCAAACTTAATACCTATTCACACGAACAATGCTCTAGACACGAAAGTATGCAGTTCTGCTCTACTATTGGCTACTAACCACTTGCTCGCCGATTGCTCGGGCTCTGCGTTGCAAGTTCGATCCCAATATCTTGCCTTCCAAACGGTCATAAATTTTGTCTGAATCTCATCTTTTTCTTTAGTTCAATCAAGTTCAAACAATGAAATTGTGAAACGGACAGGACAGAACATTTGAAACCTAATTTTGTTACGATAACTGATGTGTTTAGACTATTTCTTCCTCTCAAAATACAAATTTATTATTGCATCACATGCATGGTAGGCGTGTTCCCTTTGTCGAGATTGCCCATTAAGTGGAAATAGTTGAGAAATATGTAAGAATTTAATGTAATGATGTGTAAATAAGAGTATACGAAGGATGTTAGTCCTTGGTGGGTTCAAGCAATTACTTCCCCAACCTCTTGTCATTATCCAATTTTAAGGGAGAGCATGACAGCTTGTAGGATTCAAATGAGGCCTAAATATATCACATCTTTAGGTTTCAATTTTGTCCCCAATATATAAATCGATTACAAAAACACCATTAAACGTAACTTAAACTTTATTCCCTAAACCTAAAATTTATGTCAAGTACTCACTCTTGTAATGACTCATGTTCATGATTCAAATTCGATACCGGATGGTCTCATCATTTCCCTGCATCTCTTGTGACATGGTCACATTACCTAATTTTTGCTTTCAAGAGTAAAGATTATCCCAACATATCAACACGAATCCTTCCAACATGTTTTGTCCTCACTCGCATGCATTCTAAGAAAATTCATACGAGTTCACCTAACATAGAATTGCTTCAAATAAAGTACGCTTCACCATGAAGTTTCTATAATTGAGTTATCGAAAAGAAAAGTGCACTTTATTGGTAGAAGTAGTAACTTTTTTATTTCAAAATACAAATTCATTATTGAATCACGTAAATACCTATAAAAAAAAAAAAGATAACAACTACGAACTAACATCTTTTCGTTTTTGACACACTAAAGGTGTGTTAGAATACATTTTTTTTCAGCTTATAATGCAATTTTGGGGTTTATATTTTGGGTTTTTCTACATATTTCTAAATATTCAATTATAGTTTCTCCAATTTCAATATTAATTAAATAATAATAATATAAGGACTAAAATAATTTTTTAATTATTAAACTACTTTTTTATAATAAATATTATTTTAACATTACTTCCAAAATATGGTTTAAAAATAAAATAATTAAAAAAAGCACCCACTTTTTCAACCTTCTTTCCCCCACCTTACAATTATCTTCACTTCACTTCCATTCACACATCTCTCAAATTTTCTCTCTCCTCCAAAAAATGGGTTCACACCTAAACAAGGTTCTCTCCACAATCCTCCTGGCCTTGATCCTTTCCGTCCTTCCGCCGGCGACTAGCTCCGACGACACCTGCCCATATCCCTGCTACCCTCCACCAACCGGCACCGGCTATCCCGCCACTCCGGCCACTCTAACTCCACCGTCGCAAACAGACTCAGGCTCCTACTCTCCTCCAGCGTACTACTCTCCGCCGGCTGCATATTACCCATATAACCCGCCGCCGTACGATGGCGACAGCTTCGACGGCATCACTCCACCGCCACCGGATCCGATTCTGCCGTACTTCCCTTACTATTACAAGAAGCCTCCTCACAAACCGGAGGATGAATCCGGTGGTACCGCCGTGTCGGAGATCGGAGCTTTTGTATTTATTTGTGTCTCCGTCTTATTGAATTTGATGTAATGGAATAAGGTAGCTACCTGGTTTGAATTTAATTTTTTTTTCCCTTTCGTCTGCAGCAGCTATGAATTATGTTAGTCCCATCAAGTTTTTATTCACAAATTCAAATCATTTATAATTTTCAACCATTTCTACCATTTTCTCACAAATTTTGGTCCATATACACAATTTATCAACTATAATTCATTTATAATTTAATAAACATTACAAAACAATAAATATTTCCCTTTACAAAAAATAAAATAAAATTTGGGAGCTTTCTACTCAATCATGTGTTTTAAGAAGATTTTATTTTACTTTTTCATTCTCAATTTTAAACAAAAATAGTTCATGTTTCACCCACACATAAAAATTATAGAAAACTTTTAAACGAGAGAGGAAAAAAAAAAAAAAAAAAGTTGGGTTATGAACTCTATCCCTGTTGCTCAAGTCATCAACCCAATCCGACCAACTGGTATTTCAAGTTAGCCTGAGGGGGAGGAGAAAGAATCAATCAATAGGTTCCAATTTTCAAACCAGAAGATAGCTCAACCACGAGTAATGGGTCGTGCTCTACTAGTTATTGAAGTTCTATTATAAATCTTGTTCGCAGTACTGCTAATTATTTGTTTAAAAATCTAATTTGTGAAAGCACAAAAAGAGAAAGAAAGACGGGCTTCAATCCCCACATCATGATCAGGGCTGATGGGTCTATTCCACAGCTTTTGAGTGGCATTGGACCGAGGCCGTCCCTCTCATCATAGAAAATTCCTCTGTCTCATCAATTACCTTATGTCGGACAATTTTTCTATGATAACCCTCGAAATGGCATCTCAATTGTGGAGCACTCTCTAATACAAGTCAAGTACATTTAATTACTTGATTTTCGAATGAAAATTTAGTTTCTACATGAGTGATAGCACGACCGCTAGAATCACCCACTGGGCTGCAGTTTTAGCAATTGGTTAAGAACTACTCGACATAACTAAAAAGCTCAGAAATAGCCTCACCTTATGGGCTGGGCTTTCTAACATTAAGGCCCAATTTTCAGTGGGCTTTAAGAATTAAGCCCATTAGTGATTTAACATGTCAAATTCAAAACAGTATAATAATATAAAACCTAAATTATTAATGATTAAATGATAATAATTGGTTAACGAGGGATGTCAAATTAGTTTCTTTTCCTTTAAACCCACAACTTTGTTGGGTTGTATTTGGAGGAGCTAGGCCACCCATCACTCGATTGCTTCTCTCCCACGTGCTATGCTGTGGTTCAATTATGAAACCCAAAAGGGAAATTAATGATTGGAACGTGTGTAATTAATCAAGCTTTGGTTCTTTACTCATTCATTAGCCTAAACTCTATCTAGCATGTGATATTAAAAGGGCATACCTCCATTCGTCTCCATCAGTTACACACACTAGTTTCAATTGTTTAGGTATTATTAGGTTGTTATAAAGTTTATGTCCCTTTCTAATTTGGAATGCAAGTCAAACTAAGTCAGTTCTGATCCGATCGAGCACTAAATGTTGATCTCTTCAATTTTATAATGAAAGTATTTCAATCGAATTGGGTTTGGTTAGTTAATGTGATTGAATTAAAATAATGTCTAAAACCCACATGAGTTTCCAATTTTTGATCTATATTACTATCAATTTTGTCAAGATTTCAAACATGTATAATCTCATATATGTGTATATATATATATAGCATTAAACTTTATACAGTTTGAGCCTGGGAATTTGATGTTAACTTGTGTTGATTGTAAAGAAAAAGGTATCGAGTATGCATGTGGGTTGGAGAGTTCTGCTAAACAGTGCCACTTGAAACAGAGATTGAAAAGGATAAGTTGATGATATGAAACTCTCAAAAAGAAAAGGCAAAAAAGAAAAATAATAAAGGTGGTGGGAATGAGAGGAAGACACAATTTATTCAATAAGAGTCACAATATAGTCGTCTCTTTACTACCATTCACGTGGATTCAACAATTTGCATGTTCCTGGTACCACAAGTTAATAATTCAAAGACGTTATTAGGAATAACGACTATTAATGTATCTTCATAATAGTATGATATAGTTTGAAATTTGAAATTTACTTTGATTCTTGTTTCATCCAAAAGTTATCACTATGTTATTTATCTTATCTAGTCAATTTGAAATTTTAATTGAAAATTTGCATGTTCTTAATAACAACCATATAATAATTGGAAGATATTGTTAGGGACAACAACACTCTACGTGTTAGACATAAACCAATTTCACTCGAAGGACCTTATATCAGTAAAGATATTGTCCTTCACATGCATATCCATGATATTTTTTTTATCTAACAAATGTGAAACTTTGGTCGTATTTCCAACAAAAGTAGTTTTGCAGTTTCTCTGTGATACCCCATATCGATTGGAGAGGGAAACGAGTGCTAGTGAGCATGCTGGACCTCGAAGGGGGTGAATGATGAGATCCCACATCGGTTGGAGAGGGGAACAAAACATTATTTATAAGGGTGTGGAAACTTCTCCCTTGGAGACACGTTTTAAAAATCTTGAGAGGAGTCTGAAAGGAAAAACTCATCGAAGAAATTATTCTCTAGCGGTAGACTTGAGCAATTACATTCTCCCTCCGAAAGGTATGAATAGTTCAAAACTATGAACCAAATCATGGTGGCTCCTCGAATACTTTCTCAAAGGTATATCCTACATAAACCCTAATTTAAGATATGGAAAAAGTGAAATGTGTTGTCATGACTTGGTTTGTCACAAGGGATCTCTCTCTTGCAATTGACGATTAATGGTGAATGTGTTTTGGTCCCTCTCCAATGGCCCAGCTTGTGTCCGTGGTTCACCCTACACGAACCATCACCCTTCTCTTTCTCTCTTGCTCTCTTTTCACAATGTAGATTGATTAGTTTTTGTATGGATGTATTATTTATGGCCATTACAAAACCCTTAGTTTTCAATAGTTTTGGTCCTCTTTCAATTCATCCATGCACATGCATTGTTATCCTTATTTCGTCCCTATATCTTGTCCTCAAACCAAATCATATTCTTTGAATCTACCGGAACGAAAAGTTGAGAGAATATCATTAGGATTTCATTCGTATAAATACACCAATTTTTTTAGTTGAATGATTGCTAAGAGATAAAGACCGAACAATCGACTCTTAAAATATAAACACGTAAAAAAATACACAATCCAAAGACTTGTTAGACTTGTTAGACTTGTTAATTGTGATAGAGAGAGTTTCTTTTGAGAAATCCTAATTTTGAGAAACCCTAATCATATCAAATTTAAATTTGAAAGAATATCCATATGACAAATTTTCTAATGGTTTTAATTTTGAGTTGGATTAAATTGAGTTATGTGTCATTTTAGATGCTATTTACAGATATAAATCCTAGAATGGTCTAAGCTAAATTATCTTAATAAGTGATGATTTAGATTTTTAGTAAGAGAAATTTGAATCTATAGCCTCAAAGTACATGTTGATTATCATTAATTAATATTTGTTCAAGAAAGGACGATTACTATGATCGATATTTGTTATTAAAATATATATATACAAAATTTCTATATTATTTATAATATTGTAATGAGGGTAACTCATACTCAATAATTTCGATACCTAGTATACGACATAGCCAACTCTACCTAAATTTAGCTCAATCATGTTGACAATTCATGTTCTTAAAATAATAATAATAATAATAATAATTTAATTTAATATGAATAGATTTTCTTATTTGTGTAGATTTAATATGAATAGGTTTAATTTAATTTAATATGAATAATAATAATAATAATATTCTTATTTGTTGGGCAATTCTTGTAGCTTCAAAAAACAAAGCTAAATTTTCTTATTTGAAATTGATAAGAATGAATAAATTAATTGAATGAAATTAATAATAAAAGTGTCTGTGACAGTCACACTCAATAAAGGAGAGATATAGAAATGAACTGGGACTACAATTGAATGAGAGCTATCCTCAGAACAAGATGACTAAAAAAGATTTAAAATAATTGAAAGTCAGTACTTACCCAAATGGCTCATTCATACAAACTCTATGCTTAAACATACTTTACTTGAACAATTCTATGTTTGGTGACTTTTTATAAATTTTTTTTTGAAATACATGTGAGTAAGAGGAAAGCCTGTTGAAAGGACTCGTGTTGATATGTAGGGATAGTCTTCACTCTTAAGAAGCGAGGAGTTGGTAACGTTACCATATCGCAGGGGATGCAGAAGAATTTTGAGGCCATCAGATGCAGAATCTAGATTTCGAATGGACATAGGTGGTTACGTAGATTCAAGTAGGGATTTGTCAAATTCTTTGAAGTTAAAAGATAAGAACTTCATTTATTATTATTATTATTATTTATGCCGAGACTGCGCGATTCTTGATGATCTTACTACCGATTGATCGAGATAGGTTCGAGTTAATTCAAACTTGGTATTATTCTTAGCTATTAAATTTGGTGAATCCAATTTTGAACATGTAAAATTACACACCCATCAAACGGAATCTCTTTGTATGTGTCAAATAGAGCAAATCTTCCATTAAAGGAGGAAAATTTTAGCTGAAAATCTTCTATTTAAGTGTCGTTGGATAAGAAAAATGTCACATGGTGTTGAAGGCTCATTGGAAGAAATCATAGAGAGCCCCTTTTCTCTTTTAAGTTAAAGCAACTTTAAAATTTGAAAACATTTTACATTTAACATCCTTTAATACGTTAAAGAAATCAAGTCATTTGTTATACAAAAATGTGTCCCATCCACATGTTACTATTATCACCTATCAAAAAGTTTGATATTGATACATTGAATATACTTCTCAAATAGAATTCGAAACTAGATTCAACACGAGATGATCTCGACATTTTCTTACGTTCTATCTAATTTGATCACTGTANCATTAACCTTCTAGTGTTATCATAGAACTCAAATTAGTCATTTTCTTAGGATATCATTACTATTTACTAACATTTATATATACTTATGCACATCTTATTATTACGGCTAATTGCAGTTAATGCTTGAACTTTTGAAAGCTCTTCTCGCCGTGTTCGCTACAAGGACAAGTTATACTTATGTGAATTGACTAAGTAAACTCAAAACATTCGATCAAATATTCTACGATCATGTCAGTAAAAACATTTTACTTTAAACATTGACGTGAACATAAAGTTAAATGTTTATAAATTCATTTCAAATATAATAATAACATGGTTGAAAATAGAAAAAATACTACTTCCCATCAAAGTTTAGAAATAAAATACTATCGATATATTCTAACATAGAGATTAGACGTAAATGCGGAAAACTAACTATTAGAACTTGATTGTATGACATCTTTCACTTCAGATGTCATCCATACATGGATCTATTGCCTTTATTTGAAAAAAAAAATGTTAAACTAGGTTGAGTATTTAAAAATACTCATTAAGTGAACGGTTGAGGTTGAGTCTAGTATGAGCCTTTATAATTTTTTCTTTTATTCCTCAAGTTTAATTAAGGGTTTTAGAGATTTAATTTTGATCCTTTTGAATTTTCTCTAAATAATGCCTAATTTGGAAAATAAGATAAAGAAGAAAGAAAAGAAAGAAGAAAAAGGAAAAAGAAAGGGAGGGTTAGGGTTTCTTGAGAGAAAAATTTAAAGTTGTTTTCAATCTTTAGATCAGCCAAGTGTGAGGCATTATTTGGCTCGACATCTTTCACGGAAGTTGCTGAGAACAGTATTCTCTATTGATATGAGCTTTTCAATCACCAAAATTGATCAAAAGTATAATTGAGTTTTTTGATACTTTATTTTTTTTGCTTACATTGAGGCTTTTACGTATTTGATTGCTTTTGAAAATTGATCCTTTGCATTAGGAGATCATTTTGTACAAAACTTGTGAAGGAATTCAAGAAAGAAAATGCTTGAAATATCGGATTTTACTTAAGATCCAAAAACGGTAAGAATCAAGAAATCACCCCTATTTTGAATGTGTTATCTTTGTTCAGTGGATAAAATTGTGAGAAATCAATTTGTTTTGGATTCCAACCATTCAACTTAGAACTATATGTTTAGAACTATATGTCATATAAGATGAATTATATGTCATATAAGATGAATTCTGTTCCACTCTCAAATTTTATATTAGAAACTACATTCTATGTGATTGATTGATTTATCTCCCAATTTGAGCATTCATGAATGAACTGAGTTAAGAATAAGAGGTTAGAGTTAGGATAGTTTTACAATGATTGAGGTCATGATGCTTCTTGTGGACCGAGCACTCGAGGATCGAGAGAGGCAGTTAGAGAATTGGACCTAGTTCTTCCAAAATCAGATTAGCAACGAGACTTAGTCTAGAAAGTTTTAGAAATTAGATCCAAGATTTAAATCATTTAGATGCTCTAAGAACCTAGGTAACCTCCAAGACACTCATACAAGACCAAGAAAGCTTACTCTACCTAGAGTTGTTCGGAAGAGTATCAACCAAAGCCAAACTGCTTCCTGTTTATTTTGGTACCTAATTAACACTATTTAGTGACGCATGTCATACCTAGTAGTACTCCTGTCGAGTGGTAGGTATTCAGAAGCTTGATATAGATTGGTCAGATAGGATAGCGCCTTGAAGCGACTTTTGTGGCCCTAACGAGTGTGAAAATAGGTTAAAAAGCCTCATGAACAGGATCACTGCTCTGAAAACCCATCGTAAGAGGGGACGAGGGACCACATAGGTAGACTTACTAGCTGACCTTCACACAAGGTTGCTCTTTTAGACTATTTGACTTTATGGTTCGTACGGAATGGTCACTAATTAACCTTACATAAAATGTTAAGAGAGATGATGTCATACTCTTCGATGACATGATTATGATGACGTTATGCCTCCAAATCCCAGATATTGATAATTCACGTCCATGACTATGTAAACTTGCTAAGTCGATAGCACATATTCTATGAACCAACTTTATGTTCTTTAAAGTAGACCAATCATAGTAACCAACAAAATGGATCATAGAATATTTATCTTGCCAAGAAATAATGTACACGATAAGATATGTATCACAAGCACAAGGATTATAACTCAGTTGGTAGATCACCTTGTTTACACGCACCAATATTTTTTAGAGAAGTATATCATGTAATAAAAAAGGTTGATCTTATTGAAAAATCGATGTCTTACTCCATTACTTTTAGGGAACAAAATAAGATCCATTGCGGTAGAAAAGGTAGACACCTCTAAGATCTCAATTTGATTTAATGAAAGCGAGAGAGAGATGTCCAGATTGATTGAGATTTGTGATAACATGAGAACTGCTTCAAATTTCGAGATCTCCTAGAAGTTAGATAATTGTAGTACCTAGGCTCAAACTTCCTAAAGCTTGTGGTGACTTGTTATTTTAAGGATGCAATTAGAGTTTGCAACTAGGTTACTTAGAATGTTTATGCTCATCTAATACTATCTTTCTTTTTTAGGTGATTGTTGATGGCTGGTTGAGGTGGAGGGAGCTGCTCAGTCACAGAGGAGGGTCGACCCTAGGCGTCAATTTTAAGTGTTACGGGTTGTTGTCCTTAATTTTATATCTCATTGTCTGGTCTTGTTTTGTAATAAACTTTTGAATAGTATTTTGATTTGTAAATACTTTCAATTTTGTCTTTTGATTTTAGTGTTGTTTGATTTTAAATTGCACAAAATTGTATTATATTTTTGGTGTTAGTCCACATCATGGTCTATGATTCAAAACCTCAAAAATTGGGTCATAACAGATCAAGAAATGCAATCACATGCAACATAGATCATAGCATGACCTACTTTACATGACTATTCCTTGGACTTTACTTCCGTTTTCGAAGTAGGGTTGGATGCATATTGCTCTTCTATACATGATTCATGCATGCGCACATGAACCCATTAGGTAGGCTCGTATACATACCCCCTAGGCTTGACTATGAACTAACACATGATCATGCTGTAAAAAACCAATAGAAAGAAATGGAGCGTGTATCATATCATAGTGTACATGTTTGTACATAATATACTAGAAAAGTAACCCATGCTCATGATACAACATGCATGAGGTCCCACATTTTAAATTATGGGATATGATGCACAAAATATTTCCCTACTTTTCGTGGACATGAATTCTTGATGAGGCAAACATACATGTGCATGACATATCATTTATACTTTTCATACATTGTTCATCAACGTGTCTCATAAGACATAATGTGATAATATTAACATAACATACATAAATCAATAAACATGAATGACATGCATCACAACCGTTCATTGGCATATTACACAGGTTGGAATTTATGTCCTAAAACCTCATAATTAATTATTTAATTTTTAGTAATAATTTTGACTATTTTATTTACTATTTAATATTATTTATTGTGCAAGAAAAAAAAATCAAGGTTAATATTGTAATCTTGAATTGTATGTGATTGACATCCAAGAGGATCGTATTCAAGCAATTGCCTGGGGTCTATAGTACATGGATAAGGTTAGGTGTCTTATTGTGGTAACACGATTGCTACGTCCTAATTTGTAATTGTCACAAATGATTTGATCCAATTCATTCATGTAGAGACATGTGAGCGAGGGTATCAGATACAATGAGTTTGTATAGGGCGGGACCACAAAATATCTAATCTATATAGTGAGTTTTTTATAAGACTAAATCGCAAAATATTTAATCTTCATAAAATGTTAATTGATGTAATGCCCCCTAGTTTTCATGCCTAAATGATAGTATCTGCATGAGAATGATTTTGTTAAGAAAGGTCAGATGTTTAGTTAAACGTCTCGAACATAGTTAAAATACGCAATATTATGACCATAGAGATGCATATGAATGTACCAACGCATACTAACGAGTAAGTAGTTTCAAATGAAAATGACTAAGGAAGCTTGATATACAAAAATATTTTAAAGTTTGCTATAGATACCGAAAGTAGTAGTGTCGAGACAAAATTTCGTCACTGTGAAGTATGCAAATATGAAATTAAAGTATTGGTATGAAAAAAAAAAATTATGCACTAAGACCATAAAAGTTTTAAATAGTGTATACTTAAATTGATTAGAAATGACATAAGTACCTTTAATGGAAGCTGAATTTTGGAAGTAGTGAGATGTAAAAAATTTCTAACCATGACATGAATCGAAAGGTTTAAGCTAAGTTTGAGAATGACTAAAGTCTCGGGTTCTGAGTTGATTTAAAGTTATTGACCTATGGTTGAATAAGAGTTATGATCATGGTCAAAGTTTGATAAGTATTTACGAAGATAGACTGCATTGCGAAATTTTCAAGATGTCTTAAACATAGGAAACCGTGATCTAAATTTGATTTGGGTGGGAGGATCCACTATTTAAAAAACAAAATCTCTAATTCTAGTCATGTTAATCTTCCCTATATTCCTACCCAAATAATTACAATAGCTTGATATAAACCAATTTCTATATAAAAAAAATTAAGGGTGATTTTTTTCTAGCCATGTCAAAGAAGTTTCAAAGGTAATATCGTAATTAAAGCTTCAAGATTCTTATAAAAGAGTTTTGTTACGTTTTCTTCTTAGTATTACAAAGAAGTTGAAAAAAAGAATTGTCTCGGAGGACAATGTAATGCAATAAATTGATTAAACTATTGATCTAGTTGATGCAAGAAAACAAATCATCTAAAAAAAAGTGAGAAGGTTGAAATTAAGGTTAAGTATTTAAGGTTTTCCAACTTTAATGTCCACATGAATACTAATTTCAATGAAGCGCGTGAGCTACAAATGTACTAAATAGATTCTGTTCATGAAGTTTTAGTGAAGAGTGAATATGACATGCTAAGGTTATGTATGAAATTTGGTGACCATTAGATTATGATAGGATAATCCAAGGGTAGACGTAAAATTACTAAAATGCCCTTATAATTATGCACCCCATGCTTATGACCAAGGTGACCTCTAAATGGTATGAAATTTGATGAGAAGTCTTATGTCATGGTTTAAATGGATTATACAAGGTTACGAAGCCATTGGAATATGTTGAGTATTTAAACTAAGATTTGGGGTGGTAAATGACCAAAATACCCTTACGAGAAATCTAAGATATATTCAAGATCCTAATAGACTCAAAATGCTATAGAAATTTATATGAGACTCATTTATGCTATTAAAGGGATTAGGATAAATTTGGGATATGAACCAAAAGGAAAAGTACAACTACCCCTTAAAGATACTTAATAAGGAACCAAGGTTTTTATGAATATCAAGTGACAAGATGCTTATGAAACATTTATGCTTGCAAAGAAATGATCATGACTCGTATGGATTAGGACGCACTTGTTAAGAATTTTTTCTTAGCTGTGCTTCAAGACTTAACAAAGAACTCTTAGAAAGAGAACCTGACATATCTTAAAGACTTCCAATGAGTAGTGCAACATGGTCCTAGCTTTGGCCTAGGCCAACCAAGTAAGTGACCTTACTATCGACTCGGTCGGAAGACTTGCATTGTATGACGACACGTGCCCAGTGACCCTTCCACGTGTCATTTATACTTTATATTATATGATGATGAGACTATGATATATGATGATGTGACTATGTTATATGATGATGTTGTATGATATATATGATGTCATATGATGATGTACATGATAATGTTGTATGATGATGATGCATGAAAACATGACGGTGTAAGATGTATGATGATGAGATGACTTAATATGACGTTATTTCATATTAAGATGATGTGCATGTATTAAATGTCATGATGCATTGTGACGATGATTTTTCTAAGATACAAATCTAGTTAATGTTAATGATGATGAATGTATGTTACTTAGAGTAATATGTGAACGATATATAGAGTGATTTCATAAAGAAGATTTCAAAAATGAAAACTATAGGGACCTCATGCATTTTGTGTGTACATATACATCGGGTTACTTCCCCATTTATGATGATGAGTACGGACACATATACTATGATGATCATGATGATAATGTCTCGCATGACACTCAGGGTCTGTTAACCGTCGGACGTCGCTACAGATAACTAGTCGACAATGATGGGTCTAGGGGAGTGCGAACCACTTGAAGATTCACGCTCGTATGTGTGGATCGTGTGTAAGAAAGTACTACACATCAAATTATGTCCGAACTAGAGGTCAGCCCTATGATGGTTTTAAAGATAGGTCCCTAGATCATGAGTCGCATGTGTTTGCATTCACTAACCTCAATAGTGGGGTCACTCACTGAATATTTCTTAAAATATTCAAGCCATGTGCTACTTCTATTTTAGGTAAAGGCAAGACACCTGTGTACCGCTGACAACGACGTTGCAAGTAGAGACCATAACACGTGCATATGATAGTGGTATTTTATTTTTTTTAGTCTTAGGTTAATATAGGGTGTTTTTAATTTTAATATTTTACTTGTTTTATTTAGTATTTCCTTACGTTGTTTTAAAGATGCTTTTGAACACGCAAGTCCATGACACTATTTTATGATAAAGTTTTAAAGGTTTAATTTCGGATAAGCGTATAGGTCATGATGACGGTAGCAACTTTAGGTTAGTAGAAATCTAAAGTGGTTACAAAAAATTTGATGGAACCAATAATTTTGGTGTTTAGCAACGCGAAGTTATGATTTGTTGGTCATACAAGACCTTGATGTTTCTCTCGAAGAGGCGATGCTTGAAGACATGACAGACGCAGAATGGAGGAAAGTAAACCGACCAGCTTTTGAAATTATTCGGTCCTATCTTGGCAACGATCAAAAGTATCCATTTATAGAGGTGACCATGGCCAAAGAATTATGGGATAAGCTCGTGGTCAAATATATGCAGAAGAGTGGAAAATAAACTCCATTTGGAGAAGAAACTCTTCTATTTTGACTACAAGAAAGGTAACTCAATGGCTGAGCATTTGGATGATTTTAAAAAAATTATCACTGATTTGCTCAATCTTGATGTTATAATTGATGATGAAGTAAGGCATTGCTACTATTGAATTCTTTGTCAGTCTATAAGTTTTTAGTAACCACCTTACTACATGGAGTCGATGATATTGATTTTGAAGACGAATACGAAAATTCTCGATCAAAGTCAAAAGGTAGATTAGATGATTGGAGAAAACTTGAAAAAAGAAAATGAGTGCATGTTGTCGACAGAAAGGCAATTGGAAGAAAGATTGTCTGATCTTAAAAGGAAAAGGGTCGAAGTCCAATGTTGTTAGAGATGATGACACTGAAACAGATAATGTCTTGACAATCTCCCTTTCCGCCAACCATATCATTGAGTGGATCTTTGATTCTTGGTGCTCCTATCATGTGTCTCTATAAAGAGATGTTCTTGGACTTTGAAGAGTTCAATGATGTTTTTGTCTATATGGGTAATGCTAGTACTTGTAAGATGATGGGAATCAACTAAGTACAAATCAAGATGTTTGATGGGGTTGTACGAAAACTCAATGATGTGAAGTATGTTCCTGACTTGAAGAAAAATTTGATTTCTCTTGGTGTTTTGGATGCGAATGGTTATCGTATCATTTTAGAAGAAGGGAATTTGAGAGTAGCTCGCGGAGCTTTGGTGGCAATTAGAGGACTAGAAGAGGTAGCATATACTACCTCAATGGAACTACGATAATGGGGCATGTTGCTGTGGCAAGTTTGAAAGAACAAGATATATCAAAACTATGGCACATGCGACTCGAGCATGTTGGTGAGAAGGCGCTTCAGACATTAGTGAATCGGGTAGTCCTTAAGAGTGCCAGAACTGGTAAGATTGACTTTTGCGAACATTGTGTATTTGGTAAATAGAAAACTGTGAAGTTTGGTAATGCTATACAACAAACAAAGGGCATCTTAGATTATTTTCACACTGATGTATGGGGTCCCATGAAGAATATTCATTGGGAGGAAAGAGGTGGCTTGTCACGTTTATTGATAACTACTCGAGGAGAGTTTGGATGTATCCCATGAGGCACAAGAACGAGGTTCTCCAAATCTTCTTCGAGTGGAAGAAAATGGTAGAGAATCAGACAGACAAGAAAATCAAAAAAATTGAATTAGACAACAGTGAAGAATATACTTATGACCCATTCCTTAAATTATGTCGAGGTGAAGGGATTGTTTGACGCTCCACTGTCACTGGTAAGCCACAAAAAAATGGAGTTGTTGAATGGATGAACCAGACTTTGATAGAGAAGTTCCGATCCATATTGTATATGCATAATTCTGGCAAAGAGCATTGACAAGTTTTCAAATGGATTCTTAGGTACATTTTGAGTACTATTTAGGTTGGTATTAAGTTTAAAAAACAAGAGATGTTTAATCTTTGATAATCTCGTAGTTGGCTATGTGGATTCTAACTATGCTAGTGATTTGGATAAGCGACAATCCATTATTGGTTATCTATTCACTATGACTGGTAGACCTGTTTGTTGGCGTTGAACATTACAGTCTACTGTAGCATTGTCTACAATCGAAGTAGAGTATATGACAATCACAAAAGCTTTTAAAGAAGCCATTTGGATGCATGGTTTAGTTAATACTTGGATATTGCTAAAAAACACGTAGATGTATTTTATGATAGCCAGAGTGATATTTGTTTGTCGAAGAACCAAGTCCATTATGCTCGTATCAAGCATATTGGTGTTCGATTTCATTTTATTTGAGAAATTATCAATGAATGAGACATTCGTTTATTGAAAATTGGAACTGCTGATAATCCGGCACATATGTTGACAAAGGTGATTACTCGTGAAAAGTTTTTTTTGGATCCGATCAATGTTAGACGGAAGAAGTAGTCACTTGACTTTATGGCAGCTAAACTGGTTATCTGCTTGGGGATCTTCTAACAAAGTGGAAATTGGTGTAAGTTCTCATGAACTTATGCATCTCCTAGGCATGTATTGGTATTTATTTGGTTCATAACTCTCATTTATTTGATTCATAACTCTCATTTATTTGATTCATAATGTTCATCTTCTATTTTGATTCATGTTTGACTGATAAAGATTGATTTGAGTGTCATTTTGTATTTGTTGAGTGACACTTGGGAGTAACTTTGTTGAGACACTTTGTAGGGTGAGAGTGTGAGATATACCCTTTGTAAAAACTTTAATTTTTGAGATTGGTTGCTACAAGTGCAGATAAATTTCTTCTCTCCAAACTATGAAAATCTTTGTATCTATTTATTTAATTTATGGTTATAGGTGTGTAATAGCCCAAAAATAAATAAATAAATAAATAATAAAAAAAAATAAACAAATAAAAATAATTATAAACAAACGTCAAAATAATAATAATAATATTAATAATCAATAAATAAATAAATAAGTAACTAAAAAAGATTACTTAAAAAAAGTTACCCACCTCTCTTCACTAACTCTCATCCCAACCCTAATCTCTATCCTCAACGAGGCACAATATCACCATTAGTCCAAGATAAACAGAAAAAAAATGTCAGATTTGAGAAAAGTAAATTGCTTTCACCAAAACTAGATATGAAAAAGATTTACTGGAGAGATTTTGGTATTTTGGTATGTTATTACCGTAAATCCTATCTCAAATTTTCTCCATTTTAAGTTTAGGAAATATGGTTAGAACTAATAAAATTTTAGTTAGCAGTTATAAATTTTCTACATTTTAAGGTGCAGGAAATATGGTTAGAATAAAAAAAAAACTAGTGGGCAGTTTTATAAATAAGTAAGATCAGTAAAATTGTCAAATAATATTTGTTTAGAGAATGAAAACGTGTTTACACAATAAAAATAATTAGAGACGGAGGTTTGACAACATTTGTTTAGAGAATGAAAATGTGTTTACGGAATTACGGAGAAGAGGAAAGATTGAGGGGAGAGAGAAGATTTGGTGAACAAGTATATAACAATAAAACTGAAAATATGAGGACAACCAACTTCATTAAATTTTGTCTAGTAACTATATATTCTTAAGAATAGAAAATATAATATTTAGTGAAAGATAGTATTATATATATATACTATTTCAAGACTTTTAACAATGGACTAATGTAAATGAGAGAAATAATTTTGTAGAGTTCGAATTTGAAACTGACGTCATGGGCTCACCTAGGTTGACTTAAATTTCAAAGAACAAAATCGAACTTTCATTAAGGGTATATTGGTGAAACTAGCATAAGCTAATCAGGTAAGTGGTCTTGCTATCAACATGATTATATTTGATGTTGACACGTGCCCGTGGTTCTGCACGTGTCATATATATTGATATGTGTGAATTATTTGTGAATCAATAAGCTTATGTTATGTTTTTATATATGTTATAATATGTGACTTGTATGATAATACTTACGGTGTGATGTATACAATGATATGTTTGAGATATGATATGAGAAGGATGCACTAAACATAATGTAATGATAGAAGTAAGATATGTTCATGAAACGTTAAGGTTAGGTTACGTCTCGAAGTACTATGGATGTGAGAGGTTGATAAAAGAATATGGTTAGATGATGGTTAGAAAGAGATTGGATTATTATAGATTGATAGAACGATAATGTTAGGGTACGTTCATGTAACGATATGACTGTGATAGGTATAAGAATGTTAAGGTTATGATAAGTTAGAGAACGATATGACTACGAAGTGTTTACGATATGATATGATTATTATACGACATGTGAATGATGGATGTATATATATTGTGATGCGATATGTTATGGTATGATATGTAGATAAAAATTATTATGTATAGAAGCATGGAATGTTATGATATGATACATTTATGTAATTTGAATGATATGATTGATATGCAAAACGACGAACTAGCATGAAATACAACCCCAGTGTATGCATGAAAGATATGACAAGTGATACGAAAAATGATATGGGATGTACGGAATGCTAGCGGGGTTGTATTAAATGATAATGAAAATGAAAAAATGTTGGGATTTCATGCATTATTGTGTTCTCATGCATTGGGGGATACCCCTTACCCTTCACGATAGTACGAACGTGTACGTTACGAGGCAGGAATACGATCATTATGGTTATCATAATGTTGTGATGACCGAGCAGGAATATGATCATTATGTTTATCATAATGCTACGATGGTCAGGCAGGGGTACGATCATTATGGTTAATCTAATGCTGTCGTGATGGTTAGTTATAACGGGTGTCTGGCCTAAGGAGCTCTCGGAGTATGCTCGCCTGACAAGGAAGGTGACTCAGCGGTGTGCGAACTGACTGGTGAGTCCATACTCGCATGTATGGGTTGTGTGTAGAGTATATGGTACATATCCAAATTATCTGTTAGTGCATTACCGTGGGAAAATGGATTTAAATGATAGGTCCCGTCATTACATTCGCATGTTTTTACATTTAACCCCAACAGTGGAGTCACTTGCTGAGTAATTCTTTAAATACTCAAGCCATGTGCTACTACATTTTTCAAATGAAGGCAAGGCGTTGTTGTACGGCTAACGACGGTATCGCAACTCGAGACCATGGCACATGCATAGGATAATCGTATTATTTTCTTTGACTTAGGCTAGAATAGGATGTTTTTTATTTAAACGTTTCTTTATTTTATTTAGTCTTTTGTTGTGTCATTTCTAAAAGTGTTTTCATAACCTTCAGCTTAAAACACGGTCATGAACCTACGTGTTTTAAGCTGAAAGTTATGTTGTATGAAAGATTAAATGGAGTATTTCCGCATTCAATGTTTATGATATGTGTACAATAGCGACCTTAAATTAAGTAGAAAATTTTGGGTCGTTACAGTGTGTGAGTGCTATCGATTTTGCTTCCACTTCCTTTACAACACTATAATTGTGAACAATATTTAAGGAATGTTTTCATGGGTCTATTTAGAACATACCATCTAGTATACATAATGATATCATGAACTAAGAAAGCATTTCCATGTGAATGTCAGCACGTAAGGCACAATATCAATCTGAAGCAAGGGTGTCAGTTTTATGCGCAACTAGGAATAGTATGAAGAGAAAACATGATAGTATCGTACATAGAGCATCAGCATTTGTATTGTGAAATAAGAGAGAGTTTGGTGCGTGGGGAAAAGAACAAACAAATAATGATGAAATAGCACATTGATATAGAGATCATATTTCTACATACACAAGAAAAAGAAGAAAAAGAAGAAAAAGAAGAAAAAGAAGAAAAAGAAGAAAAGAAGGTACCTTTGCTCAGCTTTACAACCCCTTTATCCTTCCAATAAAACAGTGGGTGGGGAATCTAGGAATTGATCATCTTCAATCCCTCTCAAACACGCATGTACACAAACCCTACTTCTGCAAAGGATAAAGACACTTAACCAAATACATTGGTAGGACCAAACAAACACAAGCACTATCATTCCTCTTTTCAATACTCTAAGCAAAAAGGAAAGCAAATGAAACTGACTTGTAAACTCCAAACACCCTCTGCCAAACTTGCCTCAAAGACTTGGGATTTGATCCCTATCCCTTTCTCCTTTTCTTTCCAAGCTCTTTAATTATACAATTTTGGTTCGTTCGAGAGAGATTTGAACGGTGAGATTCACATCCTTTAGAGAGGAAAACGAAACATTTTTTATAAGTGTGTAGAAATATCTCTCTAATAGACACGTTTTAAAAAAAAAANTTTGAACGGTGAGATTCACATCGTTTAGAGAGGAAAACGAAACATTTTTTTATAAATGTGTAGAAATATCTCTCTAATAGACACGTTTTAAAAAAAAAAAATCCAAAAATAACAATATCTGCTAGCGATGAGCTCGTTAGATATTATGATTATAACTGTGAAACCGAAGGTGTTAATAAAGATATTGAGGCACTTTTGGTTCTATATCTTTGAAGGAACCCCCACAAGCTGCAATAATGAGTAAACACGAACAGCATTGATTTAATAAGTGTTGGATTGAGCAGCAAAGTCTGTGGCAGCCACATGGTGGGAGTATGGGTGGCCACATGAACCAGGGCCCTCAACTCCACCTTCTTGGGTTGGGTCACGTGTGCATGCAGAATAAATAATAAATAATGAATGAAAAACTCATCATCGCTGAAAGATCCCGAGTTTTAATCATCTCATAATGCATATCCTTCCTTTCTCTCCTCAGACCCACTTGGCCGAATATCCCTTCCTTGTCGCTGTGATTGCTGCCATCAACTTTGCCAACACAACACACTCATAGCCCCTCCACGGCTTTGTCTTTGTTTGTCAATTTGGTTTGATTTTGGGTTCTGGTTGGCGTTGTGTTCTTCATGTTCATTCTTCACCAGATGTATTTGCTCAGATTTTTTTTTTTTTTTTTACTTTTCAAATAAAATATTAATGCTTTTCATTCCTAACTAACCATAAATGTATTTTTTATTTTTTATTTTTAAGTTTAAAGGTATTTTTAAACTGAATATTTGTTAAAAGTTTATAAGAATATGTAATTTTATAAATTAATGAAATATTAGTTTTATCAAACATGTTAGGCATTTAAATTCTTGAAAAAAAATCGAAAAATAACATAAATAGAATAACAAAACTATATTGTTTGCGTAGAAAATGAGATAAAGAAAATAATAAAAATGGATTGATAATTGAAGTATCAAAAAAATGGGAAGAAATTTGATAAAGGAGAAAGGGTGTTCATACCAATTATAATACGACAAGTCGTACGAAACTTGGGTTAAAGTGGGCAACTCTGTGTTTATTCAAACCGACGCGTCGCTTTCCCATTTGAAAGCATGTCGGTTTTACTAATCAATTGCTTCCGCTCTATTATTCACAACTTTATTTAAATCATATTTATTCATATTTTTTGTTTTCAATTTTTTTGGAAAGCAACCTCATTTATTCAATATCTACCTTTTTGATATTTTTGGTCAAATTTTTTAGAATTAAAATTGTATTTTTTTTCAAATATTTTTTTTATGCTTATAAAATGTAGCTAAGATTACAAATAATTGAAGCCCTTTTAGTTGGTATACTTCAAATGGGGTTTATTTATTTTTTATTTTTTTGAAAGTTGAAGCATAAAAATATGTAAGTTCAATGGATTTGAGGTAAAAGAAATGGTAGGAAAAGGACGAGTTGTAAAAGAAAGAAAGGAGGAAGAAGATATGGAAGGGCGTTGTGTTATTGGTCAAAAAAGAGAAGGAAGTGACATATTTCATTCAACCCATTTGAAGGATAGGGTGGGTGGGTGTGCGCATAGAGTAAAGCATGTGAAATGTTTCAAAATAAATTAGATTTAATTGAGTAATATTAAGATAATTAATTCTCAAATTGTCAGGCTCCTTAGGTTCAAGGGAAGATAATGTGCCTATGGGTTGGAAAAGGAAGATTTAATTGATTAATAGGAGTGGACATTGTTGTGACCCTCACGTCAAGTCAAGTAAAGCGGTAACCCTCACGAGACACCCATCTAGCCACGAGGACCAATATAGAAGAATGTCATGATGTGATCGAGGAGGATGATGCATCACTCAACACACCAATATTACGTGTGCATTGAAGTGGAAACGAGACATAAGTAAGTTAGGGGCAATGAGTAGACAAGAGTGTCATAGATAGGCTTGTTGAAGGGTCGGATAGGGCCTTAGGCCTTAACCTCGAAATTCGGGGTTCCTAAAGAAATTTGGGCATGGGGTTTTGGACTTATGTTCTTTTATATGAAACATGAATGCTCGTCAAATTTGGTGTCAATTGGACAACGGATGGACGCTCCACGACACCTTATGATCATTCACCAAATTGACATCTACTTGAGGAGGATTTAAAATGCCTCAAAATGTAGCTTACGGGGAGACATGATGTCAACTCTCCACCACCACTGAGTCTTGTGGCCTAAGCGAGCTATCATGTGGCATATGCGTTTGTCACAATGTGGGAAAGCGTTGCAAGACGAGTGTCTCGGGCGACTTTCTTTTAAATGAGTCTTTCAAGAATAGTACTAGCGCAAATGTCGGAGATTGGGTTATGTACCCGCTATCTGGTACAGAGTCGGTAAATGACATGGCATGGACATAGGAGGGCCAATACCTCGATAGAACCTAGATAGATGGATATTCAGTATGTCCCAATGTTACGAATTACACGTGACCGAGTGAGCTGCGATGGTTGATGACACTCCATGACTTGGAATAGTGACAAGACATATGGGCCATGTTGATTGGAACCGAAAATAATGTTGGATGCGACGTTGCATGAGACCTTGGCCCCAATCGAAGGCAAGGTCGAGCAACATGACCTGACCTAGTATAAAGGCAAGTCGGTTGTGTTGCAGGTGATTGAACATGCACGCGCAGGCGGCGTGTGTGGCCAAAGAATCTTGAATTCTGCACAAGTGATGTTCGGTTGGCGAAGAAAAATATCGACTAAGATCTGATGAGGCCAAAAAGTTGGGAAAAAAAAGAATTTGAGGCTTTAGTTTCTCTTAAGGCTTGTCGTGAGCACGTCAAATTCACAATGCCGCACAATTGGAAAAGTACAACCGTGACAATGAACACGCGATGGTCGAAGAATAATTAGGAATAAAATCGAAAGCTACGTCGTCACTAGGCTTCAACAAGAGAATGTGCACATGAAGGCTTCTTAGCAAGAGACACATGGCACGAGGAGTGCAAGTTTTCCTCCTAAAGTATGATGTAATCGAGCGTGAAGCCACACATATCCCACCTCCAACCAACATATCAAACATATGAGTCTCTAACGAGTGGAAAAGCAAGCTCGAGAAGTCACGAGTCACCTAAGTAAATAGTCATTTAGACATTTCAAATAATATTTGTAGGGATCGGTAGGACATACTTGCATGCAAGTATACAAACATATCTTGCCTTAAGTAGTTAGAATATGCATGATTAGGACTTTTGAAGGGCAATCTTAGATTAGATGAGAATGCAATGTATGTTAAGGAAAATTATCAAAATGCCCTAGGATGAGAATTTAAGATGCAAGCTCATTTTAATGTTTACCTCCATATTAGAAAGGAGGATGAAATGTTATAATATGTGCGCCGGGTGATTGATAGATGTTATTTTTACGTTGAACTTGCATGATTGTTTAGATTATAAATTTTATGCCTTAGATGATTGATAGGATTATCTTCCTAACAAAGCATGCACGAATGTACTAGGTTAAGAATAAGGCACTAGAATTTGGCTAGTTTTAGGAGACTTAAATCAGAGTATTCTTGTAGACTTGATTGTAAGATCGAAGCAAGCATGATGACATGAAAGATGATATGGTATCTTAATGAGTACCTGAGGAGTTACTTTTGTGTGTAGGAACAAATCGAGAGGGATTCCGTAAACTCATACCGAGTGATATAATTAAAGAGATTAATAATTAGCATCAAAATCATATAATTACAAGTCATTCCCTTTTCTGCTCGTTCAATGTCCCAAACTTCAAAAGATTCCTGAAGCTGGTATTATGTTAAATGATAATAGAATTAGCATCACGAAAAACCATTGAACGGGAGGAAAGATAACCCACCACATGGCTCACAACGGCCGAGGAGGGTTCTCAGCATGCAATCCTGTGCGATTGGCCACGTGCCTCCTTGGATGGTGCAATAGCTCCATACGCTTGATTTTGAGTCTAGCCGTATAAGACTTACTTTCAATATTAGTTCAACTCAAATGCTTTGGATTTTCCTACATGCAACACAACACGCCTTCGAACCACACCAAATGCTCACATGTTTGATTTTTTTTTTTTTTTTTTTTTTTTTTTTTTTTTTTTTTTTTTTTTTTTTTTTTTTTTTTTTTTTTNGGAAGATTAACCAAAATAGATGATTTGAAAGGGAGGAAATAAATAGGAGAGGAAAATGTGCAAAAAATGTTCAAGAATTCAAAAGATTCATGACGATGTACATCAATATCCACCCTTTCAGAAGATCCCCAAGCAGATAATCGATTTCGTTGTCGCCAAGTCAATAGGTTACTTCTTCCGTCCAACATTTATCAGATCCAAACAATGTTAAAACTTTTTATGAGCAATCACCTTTGTCAGCATATACACATGATTACTCGCAGTTTCGATTTTCAATAAACAAATGTCTCTTTCATTAATTGACTACTACCTATACATTTAGGGAAATTTCTTCTTTCCGAACCACGTAAATCTTCGTGTCTTTTTGTTTAATTTATATTTGTGAGTGTGTGAGTACGATCGATCTTGGTTTCCCTTTCACAACAATTGATATCGGAGTATTTTAGTTGTGGCATTAAGGTACAATAATTGGTATCAAAGTATTTTGGTTGTGACGTTAAGGTACAACATATAGAACTCAATTTAGCGTCGAACCATTTGAATGTATGATCTCCACCGACTCACCGGAATCTCCCATTCTTCATTGGCTGAGTCGAATAAACAATTCAAAACCCGAACCGAGACCTAATCAAAGGAAACCATTGATTTATTATTATTATTATTATTATATCTATGACACATACGCTAACCCTGTGCGAAGTGAGAGGAATAGGAGGAATTGGGTGGATTTTGCGTGGCTCAATGGGTTCTCTCATATGTGCTGGGTTTCAAATATAAGAAGGAATTGGAGCATAAAGTTGATGGAATTGAAGGCAATTATTGAGGGCTTTTGGAGCTTATGATCTCAAATTTTTGGTCGGAGGTTTACTCATGTCGGAAGAATTCGTGTTGGCCTGTCCATTCTGCTTATCCTTTTGGTTGGGAGGTTTATTGTACCTAATTTTTTTTCTTCTTTTAATTACCATTTAACTATACTTATTTTGACACTTTGAAAAAGTAGCTATAATGACATCTTTTCGATCTTTTTGATACCCTACCTAAGATCCCCTACCTAAGATTTGTGCACCCTTGTACCCCATATCTAATGAATCCAATGTTGTTTAATCATTGAGAAAATGATATATGTGCATTATTGGTCCAACCTTCCCTTATTCCCAATGGAAACTTAAATAGTTTTAATAAAATCGCTAAAAAAAAAAAAACATGTAGTCCTCTTAGCAATCTACCGAGAATACTTTCTTGCTCTATTGATCTCTTTAAACAATGTCAATATAAGTAAATTGGCAACCAAACTTCTTAGTTATGCAAACCTTTTGTATATACTTTGTAACTCTCGGAATTTTTTTCGTAGTGGCTCTGTTCCATGTCTCATATACGAACTTTAGAACAAGTCAAGTTAAAGAGGTAATGATCCATGTCTAGGATTTGGATCAAGATTCAAAATTCAGATTTGAAAGTTAATGTTTCCGGCATTTCCTTGTATCCTATGCTACATGACCACGTTACCTATTTCTTGCTTTTAAGTTTGAAAACTATCCCTACATGTCAACACAAATACTTTAACATGTTTTTTCCTCACTCACATGTATCTCAGAAAAATTATTAAGAGATCACCCACCATAGAAATGCTCCAAGCAAACCACGCTTACCCATTGAGCTCGTATGATTGAGCCACTAAATAGGAATGTGAAACTTGTTTTAATTTTATAGTCGTAGAAAGAGAAAAATAATAAAACTCTTGTAAAAAAACACATAATCTTCAAACTTTTAGAAGAAAAAAATGATTTTTTTTTTCATATCTCAAACCTTTTAAATTTCAAACATTTATCAAGTTAATTTTGACACACATTTATTCAAATTCAATTAACTTCTCCATTTTTACTTTGAAAAATTTAGGTAAACTCTAACTTTACTGCCGTTGCTACCGTAAGCATGACTAACTTTTCTATACGAAAATATTCATTTAAAATAATTTTATAAAATGATGTCATAGGCTTATATGTTTGTATTAGAGTCTTAAAATAAAATAACAAAAAAAATATTCAATGCAAAATAAAATAACACCAAAGAAAATATTAAAAATGATGCCCTAAACTAACTTAAGATCTATAAAATAAAATGCAACTTCCCTAACGCAATTTCCATGACCTTTAACATGACGCCACCGTCAACGGTATAAAGGTCTCTTGCCTTTACTTCAAATATAAGAGTAGAAAAATGATTATATCAAAATAAAATTTATAAATAAATATTTAAAACACAACACAACAGTTAAACACAAAGAATAAGGAACGACACAAAACATTTTAAAACAAAAGGGTTGAGGACGACAGATGAGGCTTGTCTATGACATCTTCTCCAGAGTCCGCTCACAACCTTGACCAGATCCTTATTACCTGGAAAAAAAAAATATAAAATAAGAAATGTGTAGAAAGACTCAATAAGTAGCCTACTTGTAGGCTCTTTATCGTGTCCTTGATATGCTAGGGTACCACACTCTTTCTTTTCTTGTTCTTGTTCTTATGGTAAGTACTTAGGTCGCTTAGTTCTTATTCTTGCCTTGTGGGTTCTTATCAAGGTCTATCCTGAGGACCTTGGTCCTTGGATTCTGAAATCTTGGTTCTAATCTAAGGGTTTTAGTACTATAGTTCTTAGTTCTTAGTTCTTGGTTCTAGTCCTTAGAACTTGAGTCTTGATCCATATTCTAGTCCTTCATCTTGATCTTGATTACTTTCTAGGTTCTTACTATGGTCTCGGTTCTTTCTCCAAGACACCCCCTAGGATTTATGGTACTAGTCATGAACCTGACAACCTGTGTCCAAGGCTTCATGTGTTCTGAGCGATACAGTCTTACGTTTAAGGCTTCATGTGTTCCAAGCGGCATAGTCTGAACCCGCCATCTTAGAGCTTACCCTTCGATACGGTCTGAAAACCTATGCCCAAGACTTCACGCGTTCCAAGTGACAGTCTAAAAACCTACATCCAAGGTTTCTTACGTTCCAAGCAATGTAGTATAATCTTGCATCTAGGGCTTGCCTTGTGATACAACTTGAATAGCTATGCCTAAGGCTTCATACATTCTAAGCAGCATAGTCTGAATACCTACACTCAAGGCTTCATGTGTTCCAAGCAGCGTAGTCTAAGTCATGAGTATATTGTACCATGGGAGATCTTAGGAGGTTCTTGATTCATGGCTAAGGTAATTTACTCTCTTCTTGATCCATCGTGGCCCTAGATTACTCCCCATGATAGATCATAACGATCACATGATCGATGTATACATGAACATGGCATCTTGCAAATCTTTGGATACCCATAACATGGTGCAGGACATCTCATCTAGGTGAGGGAAACATGAGACCAAACGTGACATCCTGCAAAGAAAAACATGGTGCAGGGCATCCCACCTAGAAGAGGAAAACATAGGCATCTGAAAGCACCGCGTGGTGAGAGGTCATGGGTCATAATTGGGCATAATTAGATTATTATCTCGCATTCTTTAATTTCTGAGTCTAAGGACCTTGGTCCCTTAACCTTGAGTAGTACATAACATTCTTCTTACTTTGGTAGTTGTAGAGCTCGTATTATTGTTTTTTATTCTCAATTTTGTAAGTTTCTAAGGTTCATAATTCCTTGAGACATAAATTGTAACATGCATACATAAACATATGAACCCATAATAATAATAATTATTATGAGTTATTCTAGAAAGTCATACAGTCATAATGAATTCTTTAGAGGCTTCTAGAAGGGTCTGGAGTCTTGAGATGTTTCCTTTAGTTGTTTTTTTGGATCCTAACTTGGTTTAGGTTCCAAACCTACTCTAACCAACTTGAAACCTCAAACATATCTTTACTTCCTTAAGAATAGGCCTTATAGAAAGTAGTAGGTCAATTGGAGAATGTATAGACCTTGAAACATCATAATTAGTCCTAGGGGCATTTTGGTCATTTTCCCATAATTCTTGGCTTTGCTACTTAGCATGTTCTAATGGCTTTCAAACTTCACAAAATCATCAAACATCATAAATATCTCGGAGGTAAATTGACCTTAGGGGCATTATGGTCATTTTACACCATTTCTTGGTTTACCTACTTATCTTTATCAAATGACCACCAAGTTTCATATATAATCTCAATATGCTATAATATGATCATCATTAAAATTTCATAGGCAGATGAGTTTATTTAGTGGATTATTTTAACGTTACTTAAATCTCGAGCAATTTCATCAGTTCAGTGTCTTAACTCATGGTTCTTTGAGTTTTTCTTTCATATATCCTTAATTCATACTTGGTTTAGGGTTTATATCGAAATCCAAGTGATTCCTAGAAGTATTTCTTAAGAAAAATCTAAGGTGGCTAATTACCTCGTCGTTGACGTTTGGGACTTCCATTCTTAAACTCAGGGTATTCGAATTACTTCCAATTTTCTTTCACAAACTCCTTATTGTGTCTAATTTCTGAAAGCATAAATTTTGTATGAGAATCGGTCTAGAAGGGAGTTAAATTTGAGAAAAACCAAGGGAATGTCGCATTTTTGGTTGACTTGGTCGGTTCAATTGAACTGACCATGTCATCATCTTAATCCTTTGGATAGGAAGAAGACAGGTGTTTTTCATTGTGCCACCGTCTAAAACTCACCTTCCATAGCACCATTTTCAGCTTTTCTCCCATTTATTTATTCATGAAACTTAAAGATGGTGTTACAAGGAAGAGCTAGGGATTGGTTTCATACCTTTTCGTGAATTGTAGCCTAAGATATTCGCCTCCAAAGTTCGTCTAAAAACTAATTTCAAGCTGGAGCTAAAATAGGGGATTTCTTATTGGGCAGTCGATTCTAGGGGTTTTCAAGGCTCGATTTCTTCATGAAAATTCTACCTTATCCTTCCTTCATCCTTCCTTCAAGCTAAATAAATTGGTTTTGAGGAACGACTTTGAGTGTGTGTCCCTAATTTTGGAGAATCGTTCTAGGTCTGCAAGTTACCCGAAGCACCAGAAAATCAATCTCTTGGGTAGCTTGTTCTAAGACGTTTCAACTCTCAATTCCTTCATCAAAGTTACTCAACTTCTTCCTTTGAAGCTAAAGGTTGATAGGAAGTTGACACTTACCACCCATTTGAGCCTGAAACTGATTTCCTTCAAGTGGCCATGATTTTGAGTTTATTTCTTTTCGTGGTCTTCTATGGAAACACTTCTTGGAGGTGTAGAAACTAATTGGGATCGTCCTTGCTCGACGAATTATCGTATATTCTCGAATTGGATTTTCAAGTTTTTCTTGAAGCTTTTCAATGGCGGATTGGATTGGGAATGGTTTCTAGGCACTTTCAACACTTGATTTCTTTATAGAACTTGTGGATAATATTGTTTAGAAACGGTAGGAACAAGTTTAAAGAAAAATGGTGGAGAATTGCACTCGAATCTGGAAGAGATTTGAGTGTAGGAGACCCAAAGTCTAAACACTTATTACCTATGATTGGGAGCTCAACCTTACTTGATTCTTGTTCCATACTATTGCCCCAACTTCATACTTTATAGGGGAAGCTTCCCCCCAATGTTGAGACTTCCAAAATCAACATGATTTAGAGATTGAATTTTCTGGATAATCATTCACAAATATCCTCTCCAATCAGCAAGCTACTGACTTCCAATTTGAATTTTAACCGTTGGACTTGATGATCTATGAATGTTCTAAATTGTATCCAATTTTAGAGGAGATCCAACTACAAGATTTTAAGATTGAATGAATTTTGTGCCAGAGTTCACTGTGGAGGCTTTGATTTTGAGCAAATGGCATATCCGTATTTTGGTAATTTGCTACTTTCCAAATATTTTTTTTATTATTTTTCTATAAGATCCATAACCTTTTTAAAAATTCTTCATCCCTTGCCGGTCATTTTTTTGCTTCTTCAGCATCATGAAATTCCTTCTAGATAAGGAATTAAAAATCCGAGAAGTTTTTAAAAAATTGGAAAAATGCTTACTTTTTCTTTTCCGATCTTTCTCCACTTTTTCCTTTCCAATATTTCTCCAAAGGCTTTAATCTCTTAAAACTACTTCTTAGGATATATAAATGACTTGCTTAAGACACTTGTTCATGCTTAAATCCCTTAATTTCTTTCATTGGATTCAGCTTATTCTTGTTGGAGCTAATTTCCTTTATTTTTGGGTGTTACAAGTATATGGGTGTCATCAAAGTCTCTGCCTCCTATCTCCTCCTGTACGCTCTCAGCGATAGTACCGCCCTACCATGCGATAGTAGTATAGTGTAGTGTAGCACGTCGAGGCGACCAAATTCTCTACCTTGTACAGTCGAACACGTCCTGAGAGGGAGCATGGAACAATGTAGGTAAACACAATAGTTGGCAAGCACCCAAGGGTCATTCCCACCTAGACTAGTGTGACTATACGATCCTAAACCTCCCCTGGATGATGTTCAAGCTAGCAAACACCATCATACTGTCCCACTAAATTATTATGAAGTAGCGCCTCAACTCAAGATACCGGTCATTCTTTGCGTAAACAAAAGCAACCTATTCAAGTCAAAGAACATAAAGGTTGGAGGAGTAAGATTCATATTAGACTTATTTCAATTTTTGTCAAATAATGTATTTTTAAAACTTTTTAAACTACGTTTTCATATTTCTTTCAAAAGAATTGAATTTAAAATATTAATAGAAGCATTTGTCAATTTGGTCTATATGTCCTAAGATTGTTATCATCTTAATTTTTATCTAATTTTGAGTCACATTTAATTTTTTTATTTATTGATGAACAATACCATACCAATTAGCTCATATTGACATTGACATAGTCATAACTTAACTTAGATCACACATAGTTGAAATTGTTGTTTTTAAAAAGTGGGAAAAAAAGCTTAAAACTTTTTAAGAACTAATAAATGAATAATAACTCCCATTCATTAGCGACAAGTATCTTTTTCCAATATTTATACTTGCAATGACACCTAGTGGACCATACTCACCAAGTTGCCACATTATACCTTAAAAAACCAATGGATATTATTACATTATTCAATCTCATAAAAGATTCATATTTATATTTATTTATTCCATCCCACACAAAAGGCACTAAAAATAGACTTGTGATTATAATCAGGTGGTAAATTCTTTGTATAAACAAAGGGAAGGTGACAAAATGAGCAACAAAATCAGCAGCCTAATGTAATATAATAT
>NW_019646469.1:113777-130434 GCF_002806865.2 Cucurbita pepo subsp. pepo
AAAAAAAAAAAAAAAAAAAAAAAAAAAAAAAAAAAAAAAAAAAAAAAAAAAAAAAAAAAAAAAAAAAAAAAAAAAAAAACTAATTAAGAAACCTATTGATCTCCCATTTGAGTCAGAAATTTACACCCAAAATGGCAACGATCGAAGATTTGCCTTTCCTGGCTGGGTTGGGTTTTCCTTTTATGTCTCTCCCTTGAGCGGATGCCTTTTTCTTCTCTTTGTTCTAAAATCTTCTGTAAAGCTGATGAAACTTTGACATCTTTCGGGGCTTCCATCTCAACTTTTGTCAAACTTTTTCTCTATATATTCTATCATCTTCTTCTTCATCTCAAAACCATTAAGAAATATGAAAGAAATTCATTCCAAGTTGAAACCAGTTTACAGACCCAGCAGAACATAGTAGAGCAAAGTAATGGGTAGCGCTATCAGCATCCCAAATATCACTCTGCAATGTCACAAAAAATGTACCAAATATCTCAATCATTTGAACCAAAAAAAACAGGCATCTTTCAGAGATATGGGGTTTGCTTACCCTGTGCTCAGAATTGCTGGATGGACGTTGTACTCTTTAGCAAACACAAACGGTACAATTCCTTGAGGCAATGCCGCCTACATAGCACATGGGATATTATACACAATCACCAGCTTTTCAATATTCATTTCATGTGCCTAAAGTTATATCTCTCATTAAAGTCATTCACTTAATAATATGAGTAGTACTCCACTTTTCCCCATTCAATTATTTTCTCAAACCAGTTGTCGACGAAACTTGTAAGATATTAAATTTGAAGTAGGTGACCATTATAATTTGGGAGTTACCTGAACAATGGCGACACGGAGGAGAGTTCCACGTAAGCCGATGGCAAAGGAAGCGATGGCCATGACAGCAGGCCCAGTTAGGAATCTGATGGCCATGGAAAAAACAGCAACAGAGTTCCCACATGCTATCATCTTTGGTTGTAGTCCCATAAAAATACCTATAAACAAGAATTTCAAAGAAAAAGAAAAGAAAAAATACTACATGAATTTAGAGTTCAACTAGTTTCACTAATTTGGAGTGCAATGGAGAGGGCATTAACTCCGGACCACCCAGTTGATGTTGCCCACTGGACCCACTGGACCCAATGGACCCACTGGGTCCTCTTGTCGGCTGGCCAAGCCCCAAGATTAAAAACTTTCCCATCCCTTTTCAGACACACAATGTGAGCAAAAACAAATAATGCAAGAGAATCCCCATTCTTTCCCAGCCTAATTTTCAGACAAAGACTCGAGCGGCTAATTTAAACCGAACCTAACTCAACTGGTTATAACTTATGCTTGAACTATCAACACAGATTATAAAAGAAATCAATTCTGAGAGTACTTTTTTTTCTTTTTCTTCCTCCTTGTAATGATTCAATCAAGTTTGTCTTCAATTATTGGGATAATTACGTGACAGCATGATCACACAGACCAAAAGAACTAGTGATTTCTTTAGTTTCTATCATTAATTCTTAGTATTTTCTTCTTCTTTAGAATGATGCTTAATGAAACGAATACAATAAATAAAGAAAACGACTACTCACCTAAGCTAAACATAGCCATTCCAAGTCCTGTGTCAGAGAGTATGGAGATTGATTTCTCTATTATTTGCGGCATGGCCACATGCCACCTGCAAGTTTTTTCATCACAGCCCAACAACACAGACAACTCCATGAACAAACAATAAATACAGAACAAATTTCATAGACAATCCACGAACAAGAGGGAACACAATTAGTTCAAATGGAAGTTTCAATCTACTGTAATTAGATCAAAGGGAATTGATTAATTTTTGTCTTACCGGAATGAAATCAGCGACCAGATTAAACCGATGAGGCTTGAATATGTGTTGGGGTTTCTGATCAGCTTCCGCCACACCATGATTAGAATCAGACGGGTCATCACACTCGCCGGTGGCATTAGTTTCGAGTTCCCACCGTCTGGACCTCCGCCGGTGAATTTTCCGTGGAGATCACTGGCGGAGCCTATGGGATTCTCTTTCTGATCATCTCTTTCCTCTTCCCCTTCTTTGCCGGTGAAACTAAAGGTTTCAGCTACATAGCTCTCGGTTTCTGGAACAGCTTCACATCAGAACGAAAATGGGAAATTATTAATAAACTGGAATTTGTGGAGTTATTGAGATTGAAGGATAAATTATATTAGTATTCATTACCTTTGTTTTCACCGTTTTGTGGATGATCGGCGACGAGCATCCGGATCTCTTTGGCGCCTTGATCAGACCGTCCAGATTGCTCGGCTCCGGCAAGCTCATTCCCAGCTAAAATGTGGAGCCCACCACCGCCTTCAGAGACTGGGGAAGCACTTGAACTCCAAACGAACATGTGTAGCTCCTTCGCGTCATGGTTAGCTTTACTGTTCTGCGGCTGTGGCTGCGGTGGCGGTGGCGGTGGCGGTTGCTGCTGCTGTAGATGAGACGGCGGTGGTGGCTGAGTGATTTTAGGGGTTTTGGTGAACTCAGGGTTCGGAACCGGGTAAGACGAAGGCAGAGTTTGGGCCGGGTAAAATCCGAACCTCGGGGATGCCGTCTGAGCCTGAGCGGCAGAGTTCTCCTCAAAATTAGACGGCCTCGGCGTCGGACCTCTGGAGGATTGAACCGAATATAAATCACCAGGTCCGAAGTTCGACAATCGGCCTTGAAACCCCATCATAGAGTAGAAATCGGAGTGGTTGAAATTCGAACCTCGAGGAGTAGGGTTCCGAGAAGAATGCAAACTGTAAATCTCAGCGCCAGTGAGATTGGACGGCCTCGGCGTCAATGCCGGAAGCGAACAAGGCCCGAGAGAGCGTCGAGAGGCATTCGATTTCCTCACCGTCACGTGAAGCTTTCCATCGTCCCCAATCTCTGCATCAGTCTCCAGAAAATCCCTCCCATCCAGCGAAACCACGTCCGAATCAACTTTAAAGGACACAATCGAAGCAGCCGTCTCGGGAAACTGCTCCATGATGAGAATCTTCGCACCACGATACTCAAACAGAAAAAGCAAAAGCGTGTACCAAATAATGCACTGCAACACAACCACCTGCACCATCAGACTCCCACTGTACTCGCCGTACATAGCAATCAACAAAGGAATCCCCATCACCAGCGTATTCGGAAGCGTGGAGAGAGAGAAAATGGTAATCATCCATTCCAAGCTTCCATTCTTCGTGACATTAGTCCAAATCCCAAGAAGAAATAGCATAATGATCTTCTGAAGCGTATCAGCAGCAATGAAACGGAAGTTCATCGCGTAAGGATTATTAGAAGAGATAAAATGAAAGGAGAGAAGAGGAACAGCGAAAATGGCGACGAAACGGTTGATTCCAGAGCACTGATCTGGCGTGAAAATCTTCCACCACCGGACAGAGCCGTAAGCCAAAATCATGGCGACATAAAGAGGAATAACAGCCGTCAAGACGGTATAGAGATCCTTCCATGAAATCATGGCGGGTTTTTGTCAGTGGCAGTGGAGGATAAATTAGAATACAAGTGAAGGGTAAAAGTGGAAAGAAGAAAAATAAAAGAAGAGGAATTTCAGTTAGTTAACTAACTAAAACGAAGAGGGATGGGAATATATGTCGTTCTGCACCGATCGACTGCTCAGCCTTCTGATAGGAACTACGAGAAAGGGAAGGGACGACAAGACGTCAAAAAATAATAAAAAAGAAAAATGGAAAAGAAAAAAAAAAATAATTTAATTTTTTTAATTTTTAAATGAACGAGTTTGGAGAGAGAAAGAGGAGAGCGGAGAGGAGGGAGAGAGAGTGGAGGAGTATATATAGGGGAGGCAACTGACGTTCTTCTGGTTTCAAAAGGAAAGTTAACCGCCTACTATGGTTACTTTAACTCAACTTGGGTTATATGGGCCCTCCTTTACACAAGTGGCAGTTCCATGTGGGGTCGCCTTTCACTGACGTGGATGCCTTCTTTTTAAAAGTATAGAAATTAAATGGTTACGATTTGATAAAAATTTAAAAATTAAAAGCTTTTTTTAATAATGAGAATTTTCAATACATCAAGGATAAATTGAAAGTCTTAGAAGTTTTATTTTTAAAAAATGGTTTAAAATATTTAATAATTAAAATTTTGAAAGACAACATTATTTGCCAACATCCTCGCTGGCACTCGGTTTCTCTCTTCAATCAATGTGGGATCTCACGATTCTTTGATACTATTTGTAACAACTTAAGCTCACCACGAGCAGATATTGTCTTCTTTGGGATTTTCCTTTCAAACTTCCCTTCAATAATTTTAAAACGAGTCTACAAGAGAGAGATTTCCACATGTTTATAAAGGATGTGTGTTCTTATTTTCAACGGACGTGGAATCTCACAATAGGTTACAAAATAATAATAATAATATGGTTTTTGTAAATCAAAAGGAAAAATAACCAAAAAGGTTTGGCTATACCATTGTTGTGAATGACTTCTTAATACAAAATAATCATTTATGTAACGATTCATGTCCAAGACTCAGAATCTAGATTCGACACCTAATGATCCCGACATTCCTTTGCATACCCTGCAACATAGTCATGTTAACTACTAATCACTTCTTAAAGGTAATGATTGTCACCACACGCTAACACAAATCTTTCTAACATGATTTGTTCTCATTTAAATGCTTCTTAAGAAAATTCTTAGGAGGTCACCCAATATAGAATTACTCCAAGTAACTATGAATTTTCTATGATTGAGCCACCAAAAAAGAAAGTGCACATTGTCCATATAGACACTAATTTTCAATTCTTGTAAATTTTTCTTGCTCATCCTATCATCAAGATCGCTTTCATTCGGATGTGGTCTCTATTCATTCATGTAACTCTTCTTTATTCAAATGTCACAATTTCATAAACTAAGTAATAAGTATTTGTTTTCAACCTATGATATGGTATCGAAGGATGTTGTACTCATGAAAAATAATGCATTCTTTACGATATTAGAACGGTTAGAATCAAGATGATATATGAAGTTATCCAAACACTATTTGATGTGAGACACATTCCAAACTTAGAAAGAGATTTAATTTCTTTAAGTGCTCTTCATTCAAAGGGAGATTTATTTATTTATTTTTTAAAATGTAATAATAAATAATAATAAACACTTAGAACAAGGCAAACTGATTTTAGATAAGGAACTATATAATAAAAGATATATAAAAGATACATGCAACTTAATTTATAAGGTTTGTCAAATAATTGTGTTTTTTAAACAAATTAAATATATAGTTTATTCTTTTAGGACTCATTAATTTTATTTTTTATAATTAAATCCTTATTGGCATAAAAGGCTAAGAAAAGAACATTCACGCCGTTCATGTCGTGTTTAAGCAATAAAATGATTGGGCCTTTATTGGGCTTGGTTTGGGCTTTACAAAACCTCAGCCCATTATTGAAAATATTATCATATATTATATATATAAAGCTTTTATACCATCTCTTTTAATATTAATTACAATATCATAATTGTATTTAAAGTTAAAACATAGATAAATAATATCATCTTATTAAATAAAAATAACTAAAATTATTTGATCGGCTATCATATCGAGATTTATAGATATGTCCTTTTTATTATTATCGTCTTCCAAGACATTATTCAGAGGAATTTTGTGACATTATAAATTTGTGGTAACTTGGTTAGTAATAATAACGATATTTTAATTAAAATATTTTCTAAATATTCATAAAGGATTGGAAAAAAAAAAAAAAAAGTTTAGAAAGCATAAAAATGTTGGAAAGGAGAAATAATTTCAACCTGCCTGTTAAGCAAATCTCCTTGATTTCTTCTTCATTGGGTTTCAAACAACGTTGATTTCCCCAACAAAATTTTAAAAACTAATCTTTATGTTTCATTCTTTCAAAATAATAAATTGTTTTTTTTAAAGGGTTTTGTTGAATTTAAACGTGGGGTTTTTTTTTTTTTGAAATAATAATAAATCACTTGAACCAAGGAAAAGAAATATGAAAAAGCAATTGGAGTGATATGATCTTGAGAATGATTTTGTTTTTGGAATTTAAGTTTTTAATTACTTTTGTGGTGTTGGAATAATATATCCATTGTTACGAGGCTTTTTGGGAAAGTCCAAAGCAAATCCATGAGAGTTTATGCTTAGAGTGAACTATCATATCATTGTGGAGAGTCGTGTTCATCTAACATGGTATTAAAGTCATGCCCTAACTTAGTCATGTCAATAGAATCCTCGAATGTCGAACAAAGGACTCCAAAAGGAAAGGAGTAGACATAGTAAACATATGACTTAGACTCCGAAAGAAAAAAAAGTCGAATTTCGATTAAGGGGAGGCGTATTTAGATAAAGTATTAATGTATGAATATTTTTTTATTAATTTAATGAAAAATAAAGGGTTGAAAATAAAAAATTAGGAAGTATAATTGAATGGGAAGCAGGAAGCCTAATTTATGGAAGAATATAGAGGTCACCCAATATAGAATTACTCCAAGTAACTATGAATTTTCTATGATTGAGCCACCAAAAAAGAAAGTGCACATTGTCCATATAGACACTAATTTTCAATTCTTGTAAATTTTTCTTGCTCATCCTATCATCAAGATCGCTTTCATTCGGATGTGGTCTCTATTCATTCATGTAACTCTTCTTTATTCAAATGTCACAATTTCATAAACTAAGTAATAAGTATTTGTTTTCAACCTATGATATGGTATCGAAGGATGTTGTACTCATGAAAAATAATGCATTCTTTACGATATTAGAACGGTTAGAATCAAGATGATATATGAAGTTATCCAAACACTATTTGATGTGAGACACATTCCAAACTTAGAAAGAGATTTAATTTCTTTAAGTGCTCTTCATTCAAAGGGAGATTTATTTATTTATTTTTTAAAATGTAATAATAAATAATAATAAACACTTAGAACAAGGCAAACTGATTTTAGATAAGGAACTATATAATAAAAGATATATAAAAGATACATGCAACTTAATTTATAAGGTTTGTCAAATAATTGTGTTTTTTAAACAAATTAAATATATAGTTTATTCTTTTAGGACTCATTAATTTTATTTTTTATAATTAAATCCTTATTGGCATAAAAGGCTAAGAAAAGAACATTCACGCCGTTCATGTCGTATTTAAGCAATAAAATGATTGGGCCTTTATTGGGCTTGGTTTGGGCTGTACAAAACCTCAGCCCATTATTGAAAATATTATCATATATTATATATATAAAGCTTTTATACCATCTCTTTTAATATTAATTACAATATCATAATTGTATTTAAAGTTAAAACATAGATAAATAATATCATCTTATTAAATAAAAATAACTAAAATTATTTGATCGGCTATCATATCGAGATTTATAGATATGTCCTTTTTATTATTATCGTCTTCCAAGACATTATTCAGAGGAATTTTGTGACATTATAAATTTGTGGTAACTTGGTTAGTAATAATAACGATATTTTAATTAAAATATTTTCTAAATATTCATAAAGGATTGGAAAAAAAAAAAAAAAAGTTTAGAAAGCATAAAAATGTTGGAAAGGAGAAATAATTTCAACCTGCCTGTTAAGCAAATCTCCTTGATTTCTTCTTCATTGGGTTTCAAACAACGTTGATTTCCCCAACAAAATTTTAAAAACTAATCTTTATGTTTCATTCTTTCAAAATAATAAATTGTTTTTTTTAAAGGGTTTTGTTGAATTTAAACGTGGGGTTTTTTTTTTTTTGAAATAATAATAAATCACTTGAACCAAGGAAAAGAAATATGAAAAAGCAATTGGAGTGATATGATCTTGAGAATGATTTTGTTTTTGGAATTTAAGTTTTTAATTACTTTTGTGGTGTTGGCCCAAAGGCAAATGTGTTGGAATACTATATCCATTGTCACGAGGCCTTTAGGAGAAGCCCAAAGCAAAGCCATGAGAGCTTAGGCTCAAAGTGAACAATATCATATCATTGTGGAGAGTCGTGTTCATCTAACATGGTATCAAAGTCATGTCCTAACTTAACCATGTCAATAAAATCTTCGAATGTCGAACAAATGACTCCAAAAGGAAAGGAGTAGACATAGTAACATATGACTTAGGCTCCAAAAGAAAAAGAAATCGAACTTCGATTAAGGGGAGACGTATTTAGATAAAGTATTAATGTATGAATATTTTTTGTTAATTTAATTTAATGGAAAGGGTTGAAAATAAAAAATTAGGAAGTACAATTGAATGGGAAGCAGGAAGCCTAATTTATGGAAGAATATTAGTGAGGCAAAATCTAAAAATTTGGAGTATTATGAGACCATTTTCACATGCAATCTCGTAGTTAGGGTTAGGGTTAGGGTTATCCTTTTCACACGTGAGCACACAAAATGTTGACTCTATTCTCGAGGTTTGACTTTCGTTGAAGATTGAGTCATCAAAAATATATAGATATATATATATATATTATATATATCTCAGTTACCAACATCATCTTATGGGAATTGGGTGACCCTCCACGTGAAAGAACATTCTTTTATCATGGTGTTGCCTATTTCAAACTAATTAATTTCCATCTTTTTTTAATTACTAGTTTTTTTCCAAAAAAGAAAAAACTAAATAATAATAAAACCCCAATATATACGTATTTTAAAATCCATCATTTTATTATGTCATTGGCTACAAATTTGTATATATATATTTTTTAAACTACCAGATTTCACTAATTATTTACATTAAACTAAACTATAGCATGTCACGGTTTGAGTTTCTATCGATTCTCTCCGAATTTTATATTTCTAACTAAAATAAATTATTAACCAAATACGAAGCTAGGAATATAATTCTATGAGATGAAATTCGCTTATTTCCATATATGGTAAGTAAATGAATAGTTTCCTTAAATGCTGATTTTGGGACATAAACAATGAAATTTACCTTGTCAATGGCTTGAGAAGGACTTTTGTATCATAAATAAATTGTTCATAAAAGATTTAGCGATGGCGATACTTAAGATGAAAGGCATAATTACATGGTTAAAATAAACTTTAGACTTTATTACCATTATGAAGAACTTATGAAGAACTTATGAATGGTAGTGACATACCCTCAATTTCAAGGCATTGAAAGATTGAATGTAACAAACTATGAAAGGTAGGATGAATGTATAAGAAGATAATGGAAAATTGCCATAAAAAAAATCAACATCGTTTGCAATACCAAGGTAAAATCAAAGACGTGTACATATGTTTGTTATGTTCATTTAAAGAGGGAATGGTAACAGTGTACAAAATAAGTATTGTGGATTAGACAGACGCCTCGGTCGACGTTCCTTTATGACTCCTGACCTCTCGACCACCTCCTTGCCTCGACTTACGTTGTCAATCACTTGAAAAAGAAAATGTAGAAATGAATGAGTATATAAATATATTAGTAAACAACCTACATGTTTGTTCTCCTCGCATCCTTGACCTAGTAGGAGCCCATGAGCCTTCTCTAGGTTCTAGGTATAACATTCTTGCTGTGCACATACTTAGGTAGCTAGCTTAGCCTACACAACGGTAACTGGGGTCTGGTGCTGAAGCACTACCTCAAAGAACACTCTCTCAAACAGGTGGGAATAACATGGCAAGTGTTAACCTACTCTTCATTCATGGTAGGTAGCTTGCGAACCCATCCCACAAACCATGGAGTCGTCCAAGGTCGGAAGCGCTATCCCTTGTGTGCCAACTCTACTAACTACCTACATGATCAACGTCCTCCCACAAGACTGTTCCATCATGTATGGTAATCCAACCAAACTCTCTCTCAAACCTCATACCTAACTCATCGGTATCGTGCCAAAGTGGATAAGGACATAGAAGCTTTGTAGACACTAGAGTGACTGCTATTGGCCTACACATAGAAGCTTTCTAGGGCCACCATTGTAGTTTTCTAGGTCTCCAGGAGGTTTGGCGGTCTTGACATGGATTCACATCTCTAGGTATTCTTAATTCTGACTCTTCGAGTGTGGATCGGTTAGAAGCATTAGGGTCTCACCCTTTGTTCATCTCTCACAATTCTTTTGCGCTTGAACGATTGAAGGCGTTCCATCCTAAGTCAAAAGCTGGTCAAACTGACACTCACACCCTAGTCTTAAACTATTTCTACTACTTATCCTTTATAGGGAGAATCACATATATAGTTTCATAGAGCTAATGTACAGTCAATCATGCATACAGTCATATATATGCTCAACGAGCGATAATATACCTCAAGCACTGTAGCACAAATACACATTCCAATCCATTGGTTTGGCATAATTATATACAATCAATATAGAAACGACACAACACAACAACCACAACAATCAAGGGTCAACCCGTGATATCATCCACTAGTCTCAATATTCTCATATTGTATCCCGTCTACCTAGGCGCAAATTATATCGAATCTAACCATCTAGGGTTTGGTCTTACTGGCATGCAATAAATATTACTTCTTAAAATCTATGTCGTTACTTATAACTTTTTCGCGTGTCTTCTCGAGTGTAATTACCAGCAAAGAAAGTCACCAAAATTCTAAAAATTTATGAAAGAACCTAATTCACTAACATCAAATGAGGACAAAAATTCAACAAGCGAGCATCGAATGGGATGAAAATATGGTCCCTACACGCCTCCACATGCAGGAAACCATGCACCTCCACGCGCAGGAAGCCATGCGTAGGTAGCCCCGTCAGTGCACGGGTAGAGCCTGGTTTCATGCCCCAATGGACAAGATGACTCTTGTTCCATCTACTAATTAGTCTTGAAGAATGTCCTTCTCGTGTTGACAAGAAAGACTCTACAAAAGCAGTATGAGAGATGCTGCAAACAAGATATATGGGTGTTGTACAGGTCAAAGAAATAAAGGTGCAAGAGAGATTCCAAAACTTTCCTCATGGAGGACAATGAGTTGGTGGATGGCTTTGCCATGAAGTTGATGATCATCATCACTGGCATCAATTCATTAGGTGACAAGATGGGGGAGATCTCCATCATCAAGAAGTTCTTTTGAGTCGTTCTCCCATGATTCCTGTAGATCGTTGTCTCCATGAAGTAGTTCGGCGACCTAAAAAACATGTCGGTTGAGGAGGTAGTTAGTCGTCTTAAGGCCTATGAGAAGAGAATTCGTGGCTACAATGAAAAAGATAAGGAGAAGCATTACTTATTCATACACAAGTGGCTTGGACCGATGAAAAAGAAAAATGTGAACGGTTCTTTTTCTCGACAACCACAACATGGAAAGTAAAGGTCATGGGTTTGGCCGGCAAAGGATGCCATGACAATCTCTCACAAATCCATGACCATGTGAAAAATAAGGATATTGTATGGTAAAGTGCCGCAACAAGAAGCGAGATGAGGAGACAAATCTCGCATTCACACGTGACTAAGAGCATGAACTGATGTTGGCTAAGAAGATACCCAACTTGTTGATGCTTAATGAAGAAAAGGTCATGTGAACCACCTCGCAAATGGAAAAGACTGAGTGGATACCAACATGTGATACTTAGACAATGGAGTGAGCAACCACACAACTGAAAATTTGTTTTAAGTTCATGGAGCTTGATGAAAAACTCATTAGAAACGTGAAGTTTGACAACAGATCAATTGTACCAATCAAGGGCAAATGATCTATCTTGTTATATTGCAAGAGCAACGATCAACGTCTACTAATCAATTATATTACATCCTGAGTGTAACGACCAAAAATTTTCTACTTAATTTAAGGTTGCTACTATATACATATCATAAACATTGAATGTGAAAATACTCCATTTAAAGTTTCGTAAAACATAACCTTCCTAAAACAAAGCCATAAACTTACATATTTTGAAAACACCTTTAAAAACACACAACAAAAGACTAAATAAAATAAATAAACGTTTAAATTAAAAACATTCTACTCTAGCCTAGGTCTAAGAAAATAAATACGACTACCCTACGCATGTGTCATAGTCTCGAGAAGCGATATCGTCGTCAACTGTACATGAATGTCTTGCCTTAACTTGGAAACACATGACTTGAGTATTTAAAGAAATACTGAGTAAGTGACCCCGCTATTGGGGTTAAAGGCAAGAACATGCGAATGCAATGACAGGACCTATCCTTTCAGTCTATTTTCCTACGGTACTATCCTAACGAGTAACTTGGATGTGTACCATATACTCTACACACAGCCCATACATGCGAGTATGGACTCACTAGCTAGTTCGCACACTGTTAGGCCACTTTCCTTGTTAGGCGAGCATGCTCTAGGAGCTCCTTAGGCCAAACACCCGTTAGAACTAGTAACTAAAACATAATGATCGTACCCCTACCCATTAGTGTATGCGTTCGTACCATCGTGATAAAATAGGGTTATCTCCCAATGCATGAGCACACATAATGCATGAGGTCTCAATATTTTCCCATTTTTGACATTATTAACCCGCTATCGTTTTACTTTCATATCATATCATTTTTTATTTTTCAGTTCTCATACCATGCATAATTCTAACAGGGTTATATTTCATGTCATTTATTGTGATATCATGTCATTCATAACATGCTTTTAACCATGTCAATTTAGGAGACATAACATAACGTTTCATGCTTTTAACATATCATTTCATAATGTGTGATTCATACAACATTACCTCAATGGTGTCACAAAACAATCTAAACATAACATATCACATCACAATATATCATATCATAAACATGGCAATTGATCACATATCTCGTACCATAACATATTTCATATCATTTTCATATCATATCACCAAAATATATATATATATATATATATATTCATCATTCACATGTCATATCATAATCATACCATATCGTAAACACTTCGTGGTCATATCCTTCCCTAACTTATCATAGTCTTAACGTCTTTAGACATATCACAATCATATCGTTACTTGAACGTACCTTAGTCATAACGTTATAGGAACGTATCCTAACACTATCGTTCTATCAATTTATCATAATCCTATCACTTTCTACCCATAACTTAATCGTATTCTTTTATCAATCGATCGTGACCATATCGTTTTTATCAATCTCTCATACCCATAGTACTTCGATACGTAACCTAACCTTAACATTTCATGAACATGTCTTACTCCTATCGTTACATTACGTTTAGTGCATATTTCTCGTATCCTATCTCAAACATATCATTGAACACATTGTACCGTAAGTATTATCATACAATTTACATATTATAACTTATCATAAACATATCAATATATATGACACATGCAGAACCACAGACATGTGTCAACATCAAATATAACCATGTTAATGGTAAGGCCACTTACCTGATTAGTTTAGGCTGATGTCACCCATTTATCTCTAATGAAAGTTTGATTTTTTCCTTTGTACCCAATTCAACCTACATGAACCCGTGACATCAATTTCAAATCAAATTCTCCATATTTTACGATGCTCTAGTATTAAACTTTATGCGAGCATCAAAGACTTTGCCTAGCAATATATATATATATATATATATATAATCTTATTTTTATTAAAGACCTCATTTTCTATTATTACCCCGGATTTACGAAAAGAATTTGATTGATTTATTTTATATCAGAGTATTATCTACTTTCTTTGGTATTTTAAAATCCAGTTCATTTTCCATGGATGGCCTATTTTCTCTTGTCCATTCCCTCTAGTTCTTATTATATATATATATATATAAATAGTATTTTTAATATTATTTTTGTGCTTCATTCACATATACAATTTTTGAAAAATACAGTTTAATATCTCCTAATCTTCTATTTCTTCTATTTTCTTTCCCTCTATTTTCCATTGTTTTAATTCTATTCACAATTTCAGATCTTTTCTCCTTCTGTTTTTCCTTTCTGTTTTAATTTCATTCGTAATTCTTTTGGCCAATTTTAAAAGTGTTTTTTGTTTAAGAAGGCTATTGATCTTAAACCTATTTTGGGTCACAAAATGATAGCAAAAGAACCTAAATAATTACAACAAGATCAATAAATTTTTTTATCTCTTTTAATTAAATCTAGATTTCCATTTTCTACTCTCCAAATAAATCTCCAATTTCCATTTATTTATTTAAACCAAAGTATTTTTTTTTCTTTTTTTTCTATTACACTGAGTTTGAGCAATATTATTAGGATGGGTGAAATGATAGCATTCCTAGAGATATTTGACAACAGAAATGGAGCCTGGTGGATGAAGGTAAAATGATCGTAAATCGTCGGTATAAGATACTAATGAAGACTAGCCAACCCACCTCTTCATTTACAGTACTCGTAGACCTAGCGTGACTATGACATACAAGATTTGGGCGTGTGAATTTTAATGTGCTCAATTTGAATAGAGAAAAAAGATGACTCTCATTTCCAGCTTAAACCAGATTGTCATTTCCAGCTCAAACCAATTTTCGTGTTGAGAAATCATTGCAACTACTGCATGCAAACTTATGCAACCATTCCAACTTGTTGACAACTAAATTCCCTGGGTGTAGATGTACGTGCTTAGAGAAAAAGATGAGGTATTATGTGGGTTTAAAAAGATCAAAAGACTTGTTGAAAGCAGGTCCGACCACAAGCTGAAAATCTTTTGTACCAAATGAGGTAGCGAGTTTTTATCTCAAAACACCTAAATTTTATGAAGAGGAAAGTGTCGAGCATCAACTCACCACAATGAATATCACAATAAACTATATTGTAATGAATATCACAAGAAGCTTTATGAGATCTAACATTGGTTGGAGAGGGAAACTAAGCATTACTTGAGGGAGTGCTCTTTTAAAACCATGAGGCTGACAATGATATGTAACAAACTAAAAGACAATATCTACCCGCGATGGGCTTGAGTTGTTACAAATGATATCAGATTGAGACACTGAGCGGTGTGCCAACAAGGACACTGCGTATTGTCAGATCCCAGATCGGTTGGAGAAAAAAACAAAACAGTCGTTATAAGATGTAAAAACATCTCCCTAGTAGACGCGTTTTAAAATCCTGAGGTTGTCGGCGATACTTAACGGGCTAAAGCGAACATGTCGGCCATACTTAACAGGCTAAAAAGTATGTAAGACTTAGAGATTTTTTAGGGTGAGGCAGTAGGATTGTAGAGTTTTAATAGAATAATTACTAAGCCCATAAGCCTTATAAATAACTGTAGAAATAGAAATTAACACAAATAGAAATACACCCCAAATATTGTAAGTAGTTAAACTAAATAGCTAAAAAAATACTCTAACTCACCCAAATAAACTATATTTATTAACGGTATTTGAAATAATTAAATTCTTCTAAAAATCTCTCCCTCAACTTATTCTTCTGTCAATAATTAGTTGAAGTCAGGAAAACTCTAATACACTGAATTCTTCACCCAACTTCTTGTTGTGCCCGAAAGCGGAACAAATGTACTCACTATACCAATATGTCACAACACCAATATGTCACTTAAGAAATACAATGTGACACACAAAATTTGAACATTATATAGCCTCTTGTTGAACCTAAAAATATCAGCGAAATTAACCAAACCTAAAAATATCAGCGAAATTAACCGAACCTAAAAATATCAGCGAAAACTTATCCCAGAGAGAATAGGACTCATTAGAAAACTTATCCTATGTAATAGGACTAATCCGTAATAGGATCTTATGACAATTTACAACCATCTTCACCTTGTCATAAATCTCCAAGTTGATAACTAATTTGGTTGCTATCACGTGAACACACTACTCGTGAGACTACTCCTTTATTCCGACGTTGATGAAATCCAAACAATGCCAGAACTTTTCACGAACGATCATCCCAGAGAGAATAGGACTCATTAGAAAACTTATCCTACGTAATAGGACTAATCCGTAATAGGATCTTATGACAATTTACAACCATCTTCACCTTGTCATAAATCTCCAAGTTGATAACTAATTTGGTTGCTATCACGTGAACACACTACTCGTGAGACTACTCCTTTATTCCGACATTGATGAAATCCAAACAATGCCAGAACTTTTCACAAACGATTACCTTTGTCAACATATCAGTAGGGTTATCAGTCNTAATAAACGAATGTCCCCTTCACTAATAATTTCTCGAATAAAGTTAAAACGGACATCAATATGTTTAGTATGAGCATGATGAACTTGATTTTTTGACAAACAAATAGCGCTCTGGCTATCACAAAACACATCTATATGTTCCAGCAAAATACCCAAGTCATTGATCAAACCATGCATCCAAATAGCTTCTTTAAAAGCTTCCGTTACTGCCATATACTCTGCTTCGGTGGTAGACAATGCAACAGTAGACTACAATGTTGAACGCCAACAAACAGGTCCACTAGCCATAGTAAATAAATAACCCGTAATAGATCGTCGCTTATCCAAATCACCAGCATAATAAGAATCCACAAACCAACTACAAGATTGTCAAGATTAAACATTTCTTGTTTTTGAAACTTAATACCAACATCAATAGTACCAAGAATGTACCTAAGAATCCATTTGACAGCCTGCCAATGCTCTTTACTAGGATTATACATATAACGACTCACCTTGCTTATTGCGTGTGAAAGATCAGGTCGAGTACACACCATAGCATACATCAAAGCACCAACAGCATTTGTATAAGGAATATTCTCCATATACCTTTTGTCATCGTCAGAACTTGGA
>NW_019646469.1:132377-138634 GCF_002806865.2 Cucurbita pepo subsp. pepo
TATCATTGCCCATATAGACAACTCCACCATTGAACTTTTTGAAGTCCAAAAACATCTCTCTGTTGGGACACATATGATAGGAGCACCCAGAATCAAGAATTCATTCACTAGTTTGGCTGACTCATAGGGAGATTGTCAAGGCATCATCTGTATCAGTGTCATCATCTCTAACCACATTGGACTTTGACCCCTTCTCTTTTAAGATCGGACAATCTTTCTTCCAATGGTCTTTCTGTCGACAATATGCACACTCATTTTTATCAGGTATTCTCCAATTATCAGATCTACCTCTCGACTTTAATCGGGACTCTCCACATTCGTTCCTTTTCCAAGTAGAAATCCTTCCATGAGCAGTGAGAACACTTGAGCTAGAGCCTTGATATGTCTTCTTTTCCTTCTTTCGCATCTCATTATTTATTAAGGCATTTGAAACATCTTCAAAATCAATATTAGTGATTCCATGTAGTAGGGTCGTTACTAAAAACTCGTAGGATTCCGACAAAAAATTTAATAACAACAACGCCTTGTCCTCGTCGTCAATCTTAACATCAAACTGGAAGAGTTTCTTTTTTCAAGTAGAGTTTATTTTCCACACTCTTCTTCATATATTTCGCCTCATTGCAATAATTAATCTGGATGTAACTAAAAACACAATTCTTCAAAATTGATTTTCAAGAGAATAAGCATGATTCTGAGCACGTCTAGTGGTTGATGAGGCAAAACTTTCACAATACCCCAAATACTACAATAAGGCTTTGATACCACTTGTTGTGCGTCGAAAGCGGAACAAATGTACTCACAACACCAATATGTCACAACACCAATATGTCACTCAAGAAATACAATGTGACACACAAAACTTGATGTTTTCAACGGCGGAAAGAATGACATTATATAGCCTTTTGTTGAACCTAAAAATATCAGCGAAACTAACCAAACCTAAAACATTATATAGCCTTTTGTTGAACCTAAAAATATCAGCGAAACTAACCAAACCTAAAAATATCAGCGAAACTTATCCCAGAGAATAGGACTAATCAAAAAACTTATCCGAGAGAAATAGGACTAATCAGTCCTAAAGAATAAGACCTTATCACAATTTAGAACACTTCTGAAATACTTTTAATTTGAGAAGATTTGTCAATAAATCAGCAAGTTGATTTTGGATACCATAAAGTAATAAATTAACGGATCCTTCTTTGTAAGATCTCTAAGAAAGTGAAATCTTTTGATGTGTTTGGAACGTGCATGTAGAACTGGATTTTTTGATAGCTTAAAAGCTGAAGTATTATCACACATTAGCTTTGTTCCTTCTATTTGAGAATGACCAATCTCTGTGAGTATCTTCCTCATTCAAACAATTTAACATGTACAAACACTAGCAGCAATACACTCAGCTTTTGTGGTTGATAAGCTGACTATAGGCTGCTTACGAGAAGACCAAACTACTGCTCCTCCACTCATGGTAAACACACAGCCTAAAGTACTCTTGCTATCTTTCATGTCTTCGGCATAATCACTATCGAGAAATCCAATTAAATCACTAACTTCTCCCTTTTTATAAAATACACTAATCTACCGTACCTTTCAAGTACTTTAAAACCCTTTTAGCTGCTGCAAAATGTTGTTGTGTTAGACATGCCATAAAACGACTAATCAAACATATTACAAATATGAGATAAGGATGAGTAGCTGAGAGATACATTCTCTTGTGCGTACCCTTTTACCACCAATCTTACATCGTATTTATCAACTTCTAAAGACTCATTTAGCTTGGTCTTATAAATCCATTTCACTCCTATTTTCTTTGCTCCCGTCGATAGAACCACAAGTTCCATGTTTGATTTTTTTTAAATGTATTTGATTTCTTCGTCCATAGTCAATCTCCATTTTGAGCTTTCTACAGATTTCTTAAAATTCACAAGATCTAAAATCATAAAAAATGCCATATTTTCTTCATCTCTTCAGATAAGCCTTCATCGAAATTCTAATTTGCTAATGTGGATATCGATTTCTCCCCTCCCTTATTGTCAAATCTGGTGCAACAGCTACTGGAAAATTATTTTCAGCAACTAGTTAAGTCTTTCCTCCATGATTTTTGAAGATTTTAGGCACCTGACTACTTCACGCAAGAAATTTCTAGGCACTTCTTCTCTGTCAACGTAGCTCTTACCAAGTTCATCACCGTGCAATTTTTACATTCAGCCACTCGATTTTGTTGTGGGATATAGGCGGTGGTTTATTGTCTCTTCACTCCATGCAATTTGCAAAAATCGTTAAGTTCAGCAGAATTGAATTCTCCTCCTCTACCTGTTTTAAACATTTTATAGACATTCTAATTTTCTTTCCACCATTATTTTGAAACATTGGAAATGATAAGATGTTCTGATTTTTCCACAAGAAAATAACTCCACACCTTTCTTGAAAAATTATCTATAAAGCACAACAAATACTTTTTCGGGCTACTTGAAGCTGGTGAAATTAGACCACATAGACCTGCATGAACAAGACCCGATTTTTCAGTTTCTCTCCCTTTACCCTTTTTTGGATATGAAGTCTATTGTTGTTTATCTTTCATACATGCCTCACTGGTGGTATTTGAAGCTATAGTTTGCGGCAGACCGTTCACCATGTTTTTATTTTTCAAGGTGCACAAGCCTTTGTAGCCGAGATGACCATAACGATGATGCCAAAGTGTTAACTGATCGGTATTTGAAACTTGAAGACATCTTCCTTCATTTTTTGTGGCAGATGGTTCAGCAAGAAAAATGAACAGCCGATTTGCACTTACAATTGAGTTCTTGAACAACCGAGATGACATGGTTCAACATTATTAAGGTCTTGTCTATGCTTGAAAACATAACTTCATTTGAACACATATGGTTTGAGCAACCGAATCTAAGAACCAAGCACCACTTCTTTTTTCTTCATGTCTTTCCATATGAGCATAATTCAATTCCTTATTCATCTTTAGATATTCATATTGAAAAGAATCAAGTTATGACACCTATAACATTCAAAAGTTGAAAGTTGATCTTCCTCTTCCACGTCCTTTGCCTCTGTAAGTTCCTCATCCTCTGTTACTTATTTCTGTTCGACTTTCGACTTTTAGAACTTGCTCCTCTCCATTAATGCTCGATCTTCGAAATTTCTGTTCATGTACCACTAATGAACTTTGTAATTCATCAATGGATAAGTCATCAGTATCTTTGAATTTCTCAATGGATACTACAACATAAGTAAATTTTTGGTACGCATAATTTTTTCTACAATTTTCTTGTTTGAAATATCTTCTCCAATGTTTTTCATCTTGTTCGAGATTATCATCACTCTTGCAAAATAATCAGTGATACATTCATCCTTCTTCATCTCTAGGATCTCAAACTCTCTTGTAACGCATTAAAAAGAGATTTATTCACTTTTTGGTTTCCACCAAACTTTCGCTTCATTGAGTCCCAGACAATCTTCGCTGTGCGACAATCCAAGATTTTCTCAAAGATAGTACGATCAATTACCTGGAAGAGGTAATGCTTTACTTGGTGATCTTTGAGTCTAACATCATCAAGGTGACCCTTTTGTGCCTCAGTTAACATTGTTCCTTCCACTAGTTCTGAGAAACCAATCTCTACCACACTCCATAGACTCCTTGCTTTGAGAAACTTTTCCATAAGCTCACTCCAGTGATCATAGTGACCATCAAAGTGAGGGATCTTCGTTAAAGTTTTGTCTTCACTCATACTTTCTGTATTTGATCACTAAAAAATTGCTACTCTACAAGTCTAGTGGTGGCTCTAATACCAATGGTAGGGTTTTGACAGAAGAATGACTAAGCCAAAAACATATACAATTAGAGTTTGGAGGGATGATATTATTAAATAATGAAATTGTCTTTCATAGCCTTACAAACAAAAGGAAAAATAGAAACCAACAACCAATAGAAATAGAAACTAACCAATGTAGTTAAACTAAATAGCTAAAACTACTCTAACTATCCCAAAAGAAACTATCTTTATTTAACCGTATTTGACATAATCAAATTCTTCTAACAGTGCTGTTTATCTTCTAAATGGTTTGTTGACTGAAGACGCTGGGCACTTGCACTCCCTGAAAAGGTTTGATAAGAAACCTCACTTCGAGCATCTAAGAGTTCTGGGTTGTACAACACATGTTAAGACTACAAGGCCACACATAAAAAAACTTGATGATAGAAGCCAAAAGATAGTGTACTTTGGCATGGAGGACAGGACCAAGGTGCATAGTCTATATGATCCTCAACATGAAAAAAAATCTTGTTAGCAAAGCTTTCGTATTTGAAAAAGAAAATAAGTTGAATTAGTGTAGCGTCAACAAGAATAAACAGACTATTGCAGAGTTTATAACTCTAGAAGATGAGGGAGACTTGGCAAACTTAGAACGTGCATCAACACCAATACCAAAAAATTCACATATGTTATCACTAGTGACACCAAAAGGCGTGACGAGCTCAAGCGAGAGCACAGGAGGATCCACAATAGATGGTGGACCAAAGAAATTATCTCTCTCACTAGAATTTATACGGATACATTTGATGAAGAGTTGGATTTCCATGAGCTAGTGTTGCTCGTTGTCAAGGAGCCAACAACTTACTGTGAGGCAATAATTGAGATGGTGTGGTAGGAAGACATGCAAAAGGAGTTTGAATCCATCGAGAAGAACAAGACATGGGCACTCACCAACTTGTCGCCCAATCACAAGTCCATCGGTTTGAAATGAGTGCTTAATCTAAAGAAGATTAGTGAAGGGAACGCCATCAAGCATAGAGAAAAACTTGTGGCGAAGGGATACATATAACAACAAAGAGTTTTTGAGGAGGCCTTCACACTAGTGGCTATACTCAACACTATGAGATTGATTCTTATCTTCGCAGCTCAACACAGGCAGGAGGTTCACTAATTGAACGTCAAATTGATGTTTATAATTGGTGATTTTCAAGAGAAAGTGTATATTGTCCAACCGGAAGGGTTTGTCACCAAAGCTAAAAAGCACAAAGTGTGCAAGTTATCAAAAGCCTCTATAATTTATGGCAAGCACCAAGGGCATGAAGCATACGCCTAAACAAGAGCTTGAACCAAGGGCATGAAGCATACGCCTAGACAAGAGCTTGAAGAGTCTCAATTTCATGAACGGCTCGCAAGAGCAAGCTATACAAGAAGTCAATGAGCTAAAGCACTCACCGTTGGCATGTACGTTGACGACTTGATCGTCATTAGTACAAGTGTGGAAGACATTAAAGAGTTTAAGCATAAAATGAAGAAAGAGTTCAAGATGACTAACCTCAGGTTACTCACGTACTACCTCATAAAAAAGTTTAAGATGACTAACTCTGTTATAAAACATTTCAAGATTCTACTCATAAAGTCTCACATGAAGTCTAGCACTTGGACTACTGTAAAATTTAAAAAATTGAAATTGAAATTGATAACATGGTTCATATAGGTTAACTTGGATACAAATAACAAAATCAAATTTTCTTAAGGATAAATTGGCAACACCAGCCTAAGCTAATCAGGTAAGTGGTCTACTATCGCCATGATTATATTTGATGTTGACACGTGCCCTGTAGTTCTGCACGTGTCATATATATTGATATGTGTGAATTGTTTATAGATCGATATGTATATGTTATAATATGTGAATTGTATGATAATACTTACGGTAGGATGTGTTCAATGATATGTTTGAGATAGGATACGAGAAGGATGTACTAAACGTAATGTGACGATAGGAGAAAGATTTGTTCATGAAACGTTAAGGTTAGGTTACATATCGAAGTGATATGGATATGAGAGATTGATAAAAACGCTATGGTCACAATCGATTGATAAAAGAATACGGTTAGGTTTATGGGTAGGAAGAGATAGGATTAGGATACGTTCCTATAACGATATGACTAAGGTACGTTCATGTAACGATATGACTGTGAAATGTATAAGAACGCTAAGACTATGATAAGTTAGGGAACGATATGACCACGAAGTGTTTACGATATGATATGTTTGTGGTATGACATGTGAATGACGGATATATATGTATATATGTTATGATATGATATGGAAATTATATAAAATATGTTATGGTACGAGATATAAGATAAATTGGCATGTTTATGATATGATATATTGTGATGCTATAACATGATATGTATATGATGAAATGTTATGTAAAAAGCATGAAATGTTATGTTATGTCTTATAAATTGACTGTATACAACATGATAT
>NW_019646469.1:141668-147594 GCF_002806865.2 Cucurbita pepo subsp. pepo
GTTTTTTTTTTTTTTTTTTTTTTTTTTGAAAAACTAAGTAGACAATAAATAAGAGTATCATCCAAATTGGTTTTTATAATATATTTAATCATTATTAATATATCATAATTTCAAAACATAAATAACTGATACAACTTAAATTTATAATTAATAATAATAGACTATAATTAATTAAACATTTTTAATTTTTGTTGAAATATATCAATTAGTGTACTTATTTACTAAAACCATAATCAATTATAATTCTTTTATTATTATTTATCAATTTATAATGAATTTAAAAAAAAATTAATTTGTAGGGTCATCCAAAATATAGTTTGTTGTCATCCAATTACGAAAATATTTTCAAGAATAAACAATATTATTGCAGGAACCAATTATAAGTATTATTTCTTTATTATCTTATTTTTAGACATTTTAAATTAGAAAAAAAAAACCAAATTAATATAATTTTCCAAAACAAATGTCATAAAATGGGCATTGAGATAATGGGCCTAATTGATGGGCTTCTTCGGCCCACTTTAGAGAGGGCTCTTACTCCAACAAGAACCGAGACAAAATCCATTGTGGGCCATGGATACCCAAGAATAGTGGCCGTAGCCCATGATGTCAGTAAATGACGGATTTGCCCTTAATCTGTTATTACACATATATATATCTATGATACATATGTAGTTGGTGAGCTTTGCCCAATTGGTGGAAATTGATACCCAAATGTGTAATTGCCCTATACGACGTACATGAAGTCCTATGACTGATTTTTAAAGATGAATCATAGGTTACTGCTCGTTAGTGGGAGCGTATAGAGCCGTGTTGTTGCACTGAGCACTCTAGAATCGAGTCATACTTTTAAATGATCTTTTAATGTTGTTTTCTTGTGATTTGTGTCGTTTTGTAACTATTTTGATTTCAACTTCAAACTAGATGCTTTAAACTCTTTAATGATATTTTTTATTATTTATGTCTGAATTAATTTCTTATGTTACCTATTTTACATCTTTGAGGGTACGTGGTGGTCTTTGATTGGAAGCATCAAATAGCGAGTCGTTACATTGAGCCATGCAACTTCATTTGTTGCTTCCTTCTATGGTAGAGTCTAGAACACAACCTTACTTGATATTTGAAACACTCCGTTCCAACGATAATTAAATTTATTGATTTTTTCTTTTAGGTTTGAATTAAAAAGATTTTATTGACGGTTTTAGAGGTGGAATCTCAAGACCATATAGAAGGAAAAAAAAATACTTAGAAGAGAGTCTAGAAAAAAAATACTTTGGTTGACTTTCGCGGTGTTGGTTGTTCGGTTTAGGGGTCGGGGTTGCAGTTTCAAGGTCGTGGATCGCTTGTCGAATTCTCGCCGAAAAATTTTGGTTTCCTTTCTCTCTCTCGATTTTTCTTTCTTTCTTATTGTGTGCAAGTATCGTGAGGAGTCGTGGGATGGTTGAATGAAGTTTGGCGATCAATGAAGCTCACTGTTGTGTGGAACGCAAAAATTCACATTTACTAGCGACTAACGCAATTTTTTCTTTCTTAAATCCGGGTTCGTCACAACCCAGTTACATCCTATAAATTTTATACTATGAGGAGGATCTACAAGTTTCTAGACTGAATTTGACTACATTGATACTATTCGAAGGTTCATCACTTTAATTCATTCACCCTTGTCATCATCATTAATTTCTCCTTTAATAGACCATGAATCGTAGACTACGTTATCATTAGTTATGACAACTTGAGCTTTAGTTAAATTCATGTAATGCTTAGGTTGTTTCACAATCCTCCCGACAAGGCGTACCGAATTCTTAATATGAATGTATTTAATTATCCTACGTGACAAAATTATCAACAACTTTTGTCAATGTATTAATAGCTTTTAAAATTCAGTTCATTTAACACTATTCAGTACATAAGTCTCTATAAGAATGGATATCTAAAATTAATTAATCATTCTAACAAAGTTTTTAAAAGTTAATTTAATCTCTTACATCTTTATATGATTTTTCAATGATAAAATTACTTAACATATATTACTTATGATTGGACAAAGATATTGAGTTGTAATCGTCTAACCCCACCGTTATTAGATATTGTCTTCTTTGAACTTTTCCTCAAGATTTTAAAACGTGTCTACAAGGAATAGGTTTCCACACCCTTATAGCGTCCTCACTTCGCTCTTCCTATGAGATCTCACAATCCACCCCCTGGGCCAGCATCTTTACTGGCACACTGCCCAATATCTTGCTCTAATACCGTTTATAACAACTCAAACCCACCACTAGCAGATATTGTCATCTTTGGTTTTCCCTTCTAGACTTCATTGGAGGCCCAGCATCCTCGCTGGCACACCACTCGGTGTTTGGCTATGATATTATTTGTGATACCCTAAACTCATCGCTAGCCGATATTGCCTTTTTTGGACTTTCCCTCTTGAGTTTCCCCTCAAAATTTTAAAACGAGTTTACTAACGAGAGATTAAATCTCAACCAAGTCAAACACACCACCAAAATGGTTGATTAAATTGGATTCCACCCCGCCAATATATATATAACTTTCAACTTTTATATGAAATAATCAAAAATTTAAAAAACAAAAAGAAACAGATAAGCCTACGTTCATTTTCTAACCTTAATTTTATTATTATTCATCAATTCAGGCCTTTCTGTTACACTGATCATCAAGCTCACGACGGCTGCCGCAGTTTGAGGGCGGACAGAAATGCTTCCGGTGGCATTGTGCTGGCGCTGCTCGCACCCTTACTATATGTTATAGTGGATGCACTCATGCGCTCACATCGGGGACACATGGTTATTGCAGAAATTGGGAGGGGCGGCTGTCGACCGTGAGCTGAGACGACCGCAGTCGGAGCAACCTTCATGGCTCTCAGCTCCTCCAGCTCCTGCCGGAGACGGCGGTTTTGCTCCGTCAATGATCCAAACCATCTCTTCAAATACTCACATTCCCTCTCAGTTTGCTTCAGCTTGCTCCTACAATATTAATTACTTTTCAAATACAATTCAATTAACATGATAACTATCAAACATTTAGGCCAGCAAATGCATTGATTAAGGCCCATGCACATTAGGTAATTAATTTTCCTTTCTTATTAAGTCAACAAATATATATATTTAGTATACATTTAAAAGTTGTTAATTTCGGTGTATAACATAATTATTTTAAAAGATTAATACTTCCATTATTCACCAGAAATAAAAATATATCCAAATATCTAAAATTTAGTTAGGTTTTCACATATATAATCAAATAATGAGTGTCTCTAAAGATCCATATTAAAGGTAGGAGCTTTGAGATTTAAATTGAATTTAAGAGATGTTTGATTCACGAAACTCTAACAAACATAAAACGTGTTTAACCCTAACTTAGATCGGGTTAAAGTAGCTAAAATTCCTCGTTTCATGTTTATTTTTATAATTATGGATATTTCCATAGACATTTTAAAAAATAATTAAAAACATTCTATTAAGATAATTCTAAAGAAAATTAATTCTAAGAAAATAGGTGAAAAATAAAAATTAAACATTAACATTTGAAAACATAATAAAAAAAATATATATATTCATATAAACACGAACTTCAAACTCAGACCTCGACGTTAAAAACTTTACACGTCGAACACAAACTTTGGAAACCGAGATTAAATATCTCTACACCCGAACACAAATTTCCTTAATCCAGATTAACAATTCAATACCTCTAATACAAATTATTTAACTTCGTAAAACACTTTAAGCTTCCGAAGATCGATTATTTTTAAAAGGAAACTTAGATAATAAAAATAAAAATAAATAAATAACCATTTTGTTAAGCTAAGAAATGAATATAGGAGAGTATAAAAATACAAACCTGGCCCTACGATTCTGAAACCAGACTTCAACTTGCCTTGGCTTCAGCTTCAACTCCATAGCCAAAGCTTCCTTCTGCTTCTGTAAAATTAAAACAAAAATAAAAAACAAAAATAATCAATTTTATTTATAAAATACATGATTAAGAAATTCGAAGATCATTAATTTTGAGATGATTTTGCTTACTGGGTTTAATGTATGATTGAGCCTAAAGCTTTCTTCAAGAAGCCGAGACTGATCTTTTGATAGACGAAGCTTTTTCCTTGGCTTACAGTCATTAATGTAGCTTTCTTCTTCTTCCTCCGCCCACTCCTCCTCGCCGTCTCCCACCTCCGGCAACCGATTCATGTCGAATTCTCGCACTGCACAGCCACCCACTTTCCATTTAATCAACATGCAAATCAAAATTTAATCATTCCCAATCAAATACACAAAAAATATATATATATATATATATAAAATTGGAGATTCAAACAATGATGTTATAATAATCGAAGAGGGTACCGAAAGGAGGACGAGACGGGGAGGAGCCGGGCATGGAAATGGAGAGATCCAAGTTGGATGAGTTGATGGGTATAATTGCCATGGAAGTTGCAGAGAGGAGGAGGAGGAGGAAGAAAGAAAGATGAAGGCTTGAGAGTTGGGTTAGGGTTTTATTGACTAAGGGGGGAGTCAAAGTCAAAGGATTGGGGGGAATGAGTGCCATGTGATGGATGACACGTGTAACAATGATGGGTGTGGAAAAAGAGGGAATGGGGATTTTGTTGGGGAGAAGACCAAAAGTGCCTTGAAATTTGGTTGTCGGTTAAGAAAAAAAAAGTCAGCTGAAGAAATGATTGAGTGTTGCTCCTAAATTCCACTACTCGATGGACCCTTTTCCCCTATCTTTTTATTTCATATCTCACCAATCTCATCTCTATCTCTATCTCTATCTCATCATCTTGCTTCTTCTATGCTCCCCTTCCCTCACACACACATCCTCATTTCAAATCCTTTCTAATCATAACAATTTCATATCAACACGCATCCACGATCACGATCATTGTTTAAAAAATACGTGACATTTGAGTAAAAAAGATACATGAATGAACTAAAAAACCACATTCGAATGACAGCGATCCTAAAGATAAAACGACTAAGAAAATCTTAAAAGAAATGAAAGTTACTATTTATATTTTTCAGTGGCTTAATCATACAAACTTCATGGTTAAGTGTACTTCAATTGGAACAATTCTATGTTGAGTGACCTCCTAAGAATTTTCTTGAGATGCATGTGAGTGAGAGGACAAAATATGCTGAAAAGACCAGCGTTGGTCTATGGAGATAGTCTTCACGCACGGATGCAGAAGAAAATGTTGGGACCACTAGGTGCTGAATCGGGATTTCGAATTCTATGCATGGGTTGTTACAAAATATATACTTGCATGACCGACTTTCTCATAAAATTTGAATGAATATTAAGGTAATATAACAAATAACTATTTTTTTTAAAAAAATAATATTTAATTTTACGATGTGTTCGATGTGTTTCAGAGTTGATGAGCATGATGATTAGTAGCCTCAATCAATTATCATCTCATAGTTATCTTAGACGTTCACATACAAAAAGGGTATATTTTATTAGTCAATTTAACTTTTCTTTATAAGGAAGTTGAAGTCGGAGAAATTATATTTCAACGTCATATCGAAACGTATAAATTATCAAAAAAATTATCGATTACGTCACATTGCTATGATTACTTACTTTTAAATCACGCAAAAGAATTATCGAGAGATTCTCGGGAGATTTTGACAATAAAAATTAGGGTGGGTTAAAAAGGATGAATGATGAGAGGTGAATATCAAATGATATGAATGGTGACTTTGGGATAAAGAGAAGAGTAACGTTTTTATTTTACCATTAATGCTTGAGAGGAAGAAAACAAAGAATAGGGTTAGGAATAATTAATCAAAGGAGAGAATCAATAGCATTAAATCCCATACACTTGTCAAAACATTTTTTCTTTTACACCCTTTTCATTTATTGCTTTTTTTTTTTCTTTTTTTTTTTTCTTTAGTATATATAA
>NW_019646469.1:152615-153766 GCF_002806865.2 Cucurbita pepo subsp. pepo
AGATTTCGAAACTTGGATCGAAACTAAAAAGATAAAAGATCAAAAGTAAATATAGTTACAAGACAGAGTGGTTTAAATTTATTATAAATAAGAAAATAGGATTGGAATACATTTACAAAAAGGCTCAGTATACAAAGACGGATAGGCGCTCTAGAACGACCCCTTTGTGACCGCCCAACTCTTTAACGCTCCTCCACCTCGACTAGCACCCTGCAAACGCTTTAAAAAGGAAAGGGGAATGGATGAATTTAAAAATACTTAGTAAGCAACCTAATTGGTATCAATGGGCTTTACTCTAGGTTTTAGGAAGTTCAGTCCTAGCCTCTACTGATATTTTAGTATCTGAGGTGCATCAAAATTCTGAGCGGTACTTTAGCTGTTCATGGACCCATCTTAGGTACGGAGGAGGTGGTTAACCCTTTCCTAACGTCACGGATCAAGCAAGCAACAAGTTCTCTTTGGGGTGAACTACTCTTTTGTTATTTGACTTAGGGTAGATTACTTGCCTATGCAGTGTGAAACCGATGTGCTGGATTGAGGCGCTACCTTATAGAACTCTCTCTTATGTTGGGACAGTAGCTAGCGAATTCTCCCACAGGACCATATAGTTACCCAAAGTTGGGAGAGTGATCCCGTTTGCTTGTAAGCTACTATGACTACACTCATGATTCCAAGCCCCCTTTCAGGGTGTATCGGTTCTACAGGGTAATCCCCTGCGTGATTCCACGCCCTCTCTCATAACAGATTTGATGTTTTCATGCCCTTCTCAAGACGGATCTGCTTTTTAAAGTAGTCCAACTAAACTTTCTAGTTACCCAACCCTAATTGGCCAATGTTTGACTCGATAGTATGGGTAACAGAGTAGAAGGGGTAGTGGAGACTTTGATGACACTATTACATTGAAGACACCATACATACTATTATTGGCCTGAGGAGCTACCTTTTTCATTCTGGGATTTCGCGGAGGTCTACTAGGTTCATAGGGGCGTCTACGCACTTTCAATCTTGTTTCTTATTTCCAAGATATCTATGGTTAACTCCTTGAGCTATTCCACCTTCTAGGTGTATACAAGTCTATACCTCTAACCGTCGCTCAAGATCCTTGGGTGTACTGTTTAGTGGAACGTACTGACCTAAGTCAATTTACAACT
>NW_019646470.1:0-1188 GCF_002806865.2 Cucurbita pepo subsp. pepo
TTCTCTATTATGTACATGATTATAAATAGAGAACTTTCACCGCCATTTAGGTGGGTGGTTTTAGCAAATATTCTTAGGGTATCAAAGCTCCTTCGGTTTAACAACCATGATTCTTTCTTCTCTATGGCTTTCGAATCATGTTATCATCTTCTTCCTTTCAACACTCTAATCCATATGATCACCATCAAACTTTCTTCCTCCAATTACCTTCTTTGGAAAAGCCAACTTCTCACTCTCCTTGAGAGTCCAGATATGCTGGGTTATGTTGATGGAACTATGGTTCCACCACTTCACTTTGAACCAGAAACCTCCTCAACACTCAATATCAAATATTTGGTGTGGAAAGTAGCTGATCAATGGCTTCTTTGTCTCCTACTATCCTCTCTCACCAAGGAAGCCATTGCTGTCGTCGTTGGTCTCTCCATTGCATGTGACGTTTGGCTCGCGTTGGAAGATACGTTCAACCATCATTCGAAAGCTCGTGAACTGAGACTCAAGGATGATTTGTAGCTGATGAAACGTGGCATCAAATTTGTTGCTGAGTATGCCCAAACCTTCAAAACAATTTGTGACCAACTTCATGCCATTGGCAAAAGGAAAATATTAAAAATAAATATAAGTAAATGAAAAAAAAAATAAAATAGTAATGCTTAATACTAACATATGATCTGCGAAATTACATCTAACTACCCTATGCATGTGTCATGGTCTTTAATCGTGATGCTGCCGTCAATTGTATAGGGGTGCCTGGCCTTTGCTTGAAACATAAAAGTAGCACATGACTTGAGTGTTTTAAGAAATACTCAGTAAGTGACCCCACTACTGGGGTCAGTGAATGCAAACACATTCAATCATGATTAGAGACCTATCATTTAAACCATCATAGAGGTGTCCTATCGCCTACAAAAATTGGATATGTAGTCCTTGTTAAGGATATTTAGTTTTGAATTATGGTTTATCATATGTATCATATTTGACTGTTTATTATACGCAAATATCTAGATATTTTTCTTCCATTATGACTTACCATAGGTATTATATTTGTCCTTTTATTATAACAAAATATCTTATATCCATTTATTATTCGTTCCATATTATTGGTAATTTACCATAGTTCTCTATTATGTACATGATTATAAATAGAGAACTTTCACCACCATTTAGGTGGGTGGTTTTAGCAAATATTCT
>NW_019646470.1:3694-31410 GCF_002806865.2 Cucurbita pepo subsp. pepo
TATGATATGTATATGATGAAATGTTATGTTAAAAATATGAAACGTTATGCTATGTCTCTTAGATTGTGTGTATACAACATGATATGAATGACATGAAATCACAATAAATTACATAAAATATAACCCCGTTAGAATCATATATGATAAGAAAACTGAATATTGAGAAATGATATGATATGAATGAAAAACGATAGCGGGGTTATATGTAATAATGTTGAAAATAATAAAATATTCGGACCTTATGCATTATATGTGCTCATGCATTGAGGGATACCCCTATTCCATTATGAGGGTACGAACTCGTACACCACTAGGCAGGTGAAGTATCATTATGTTTTACATAATGCTGCCGTGACGATTACTAATTCTAATGGGTGTCCAGCATAAAGAGGTACCAGAGCAGGCTCGCCTGACAAGAAAAGGGGCTCAGCAGTGTGCGAACTGACTGGTGAGCCCATACTCGCACGTATGGGCTGTGTGTAGAGTATATGGTACACATCCAACCTGCCCGTTAGGATAGTGCCATAGGAAAATAGACTGATATGATAGGTCGTGTCATTGCATTCGCATGTTCTTGCATTTAACCCCTATAGTGCGGCCAATTATTGAGTATTTCTTTAAATACTCAAGTCACGTGCTACCTCTATTTCAGGTTAAGGCAAGACATTCATGTACGACTGACAACGACATCGCAACTCGAGACCATGACACATACATAGGTTAGTCATATTTATTTTCTTAGACTTAGGCTAGAATAGGATGTTTTAATTTAAACGTTTGTTTATTTTATTTAGTCTTTTGTTGTGTCGTTTTGAAAGGTGTTTCAAAACATGTAAGTCCATGGCTATGTTTTAAGATGTTTTAAGATGAAGGGGACATTTTATGAAAGTTTAAATGAAGTATTTTTGTATTCAATATTGATGATATGTATATAGTAATCATCATCATAAATTAAGTAGAAAATTTCAGATCGTTACAATAACCTTATCCAATAAAAATCCGATTATTATTTTACGTAAAACGCAATAATTTTACACTTTAATATTTTAAAGTAATTCATAGTTATTGAACTACTTAGAAGTTATAAGATTATTTTTATTAAATAATTATCTATATTTAGCTTCAATTAACTTAAACATCTCANTAAAGTGCACTAGTTCCTTCGTGGACTCGACACTGATTTTTCAACTTTTTCTACTACTCAAATGGCTCTCACCCCTCTCCTCTGTTTTGCAGATTTAGTCTCTAAAGCTGAAAGTTTTGAGTTATTCCAACGCCCCCCTTTAGTCTTCTAACTCGTTCACAACCACTAATCGTTGTCGCACCCATGTAAGTCACCTTACTTCCTTTAGCAACCAGCGATGTCGTTCTCATTCCCACAAAAACAACTCTTCCAACCGAGGACGAGCCCGCTCATGTCAGGATCGTCGACCAGCTCGCTGCCAAATATGCCGCATGGGGGCCATTATTCTAACCACTACAACCAACAATACGTTCGACCTGAAACTGGAGGCCACCCCTACATGAGATAGAGATAGGTCCCTAAATCATGATTGCATTAGCATGACCCTATAGTGGGGTCACTTACTGAGTATTTCTTCGAAATACTAAGGCCGTATGCCATATTATTTTTGAGATACAGGCAGGCGCCCATGTACGGTTGACGGCGACATTGTACACAGAGACAGTGGCGCGTGCATAGGGTAGTTGCATATTTAAATTTCTAGTCTTAGGTTAGTATAGGATGTTTTCATTTCTTTATTTAAATTATTTCATATGTATTTGTTTTTATTTTAGTTTTAATTTCAGCGTTATGTTTTGAAACACGTAAGTCCGACAGTGTTTTCAATCAATTTGAAGTGTTCAGAAGGTTTTCAAATTTTCCGCTATTTAGGATGAGCATTGAAGAGTTATATTCCGGATTTAAAAGATGAGCATGAGACGTTAGTAGCAACTCTGAGTATGTAGAAATTTAGGGTCGTTCCAGTTGGTATCAGAGCCAGACGCTGGATGATGTGTCAACGAGTCGGTTGTTCCTCCGAAGGGGGGTAGACACGAGGCGGTGTGCCTGTAAGAACGCTGGCCCCGAAGAGGGTAGATTTGATGGGGGTCTAACATTGATTGGACAAAGGAATGAGTGCCAGCCAGAATGCTGGGTCCTAAAGGGGGTGGATTGTGAGATCCCACAATTCCATATTAGTTGGGGAGGAGAACGAAACACCCTTTGTAAAGGTGTGGAAACCTTTCCTTAGAAGACTCGATTTAAAAACCTTAAGGGAAACCTAAAAAGAAAACACAGAAAAGACAATACCTGGTGGGGTGGGTTTCTGTTGTTACATTTTTTTTTATTCTTCTCTTTCAATTATGTTCCCCAATCTAGAGAGAGATTTTAACATAATTAAAAAAAATATTAAACAAGCAAAGGTATTTGGAAAGTGTTAAACAGTTTTAAATGGTTCAGATTAAAATAATATTATAACAAATACATATAACTAAGACTTTCTAAATACATATAGAGAATTTAACTTGAAATTGATGTCATGGGTTACATCAGTTGACTTGAATGAAAAGGACAAAATCGAAATTCATTAATGACAAATTGGTGACACTAGCCTAATCTAATCAAGTAATTGGTCTTATTATTGACATGATTATATTTGATGTTCACACGTGCCACGTGGTTCTGCACGTGTCATATATATTGATATATGTGAATTATTTGTGGATCGATATGCTTATGATATGTTATGTATATGTTATAATTGGTGAATTGTATGATAATAGTTACAGTACAATGTATTCAATGATATGTTTGAGATAGGATACGAAAAGAATGCAAGAAACGTAATGTAATGATAGGAGTAAGATATGTTCATGAAACGTTAAAGTTAGATTATGTATCGAAGTGCTATGGATATGAAAAGATTGATAAAAACGATATGGTCACGATCGATTTATGAAAGAATGCGATAAGGTTATTGGTAGAAAGGGATAAGATTATGATAAATTGATAGAACGATAGCGTTAGGTTACGTTCCAGTAACGATATAACTAAGGTACGTTCATGTAACGATATGACTATAATATGCATAAGAACGTTAAGGCTATGATAAGTTGGGGAACGATATGACCACGAAGTGTTTACGATATGATATGATTATGATACGACATGTGAATGACGGATATATATATAGTGATATGATATGAAAATGATATGAAATATGTTATGATACGAGACACGTGATAAATTGACATGTTTATGATATGATATATTGTGATGCGATATGTTATGGTATGATATGTATATGATGAAATGTTATGTTAAAAATATGAAACGTTATGCTATGTCTCTTAGATTGTGTGTATACAACATGATATGGATGACATGAAATCACAATAAATGACATAAAATATAACCCCGTTAGAATCATATATGATATGAAAACTGAATAATGAGAAATGATATGATATGAATGAAAAACGATAGCGGGTTATATGTAATAATGTTGAAAATAATAAAATATTCGGACCTCATGTATTATATGTGCTCATGCATTGAGGGATACCCCTATTCCATTATGAGGGTACGAACTCGTACACCACTAGGCAGGTGAAGTATCATTATGTTTTACATAATGCTGCCGTGACGATTACTAATTCTAATGGGTGTCCAGCATAAAGAGGTACCAGAGCAGGCTCGCCCGACAAGAAAAGGGGCTCAGCAGTGTGCGAACTGACTGGTGAGCCCATACTCGCACGTATGGGCTGTGTGTAGAGTATATGGTACACATCCAACCTGCCCGTTAGGATAGTGCCATAGGAAAATAGACTGATATGATAGGTCGTGTCATTGCATTCGCATGTTCTTGCATTTAACCCCTATAGTGCGGCCAATTATTGAGTATTTCTTTAAAGACTCAAGTCACGTGCTACCTCTATTTCAGATTAAGGCAAGACATTCATGTACGACTGACAACGACATCGCAACTCGAGACCATGACACATACATAGGTTAGTCATATTTATTTTCTTAGACTTAGGCTAGAATAGGATGTTTTAATTTAAACGTTTGTTTATTTTATTTAGTCTTTTGTTGTGTCGTTTTTAAAGGTGTTTCAAAACATGTAAGTCCATGGCTATATTTTAAGATGAAGGTGACATTTTATGAAAGTTTAAATGAAGTATTTCTGCCTTCAATATTGATGATATGTATATAGTAATCATCCTCTTAAATTAAGTAGAAAATTTCAGATTGTTACAATAACCTTATCCAATAAAGATCCAATTATTATTTACACTTTAAAATATTAAAGTAATTCATAGTTATTGAACTACTTAGAAGTTATAAGATTATTTTTATTAAATTATGTAATATATAATTTCAAAATCATTTATATAATTATCTATATTTAGCTTCAATTAACTTAAACATCTCATATACTTCTCGTTATTTTCTTATCTAGTAGCCTTGATATCTAGTAGTCTTGATTATGTGTCATGATTTGATACTATGGTATCTCATGCATTTTGTATTTTATGTGCATGGAGATACTTTCCCGTTATGATTAAGACGGATGCTATATTACGATAGTATGTACGTTATGATATTATACGGACTCCTTTCTCTCTGTAGCTTCCAGCTGCGTGAGTGTACGCTCGCCAAAGGGGCATACCCAAATGGTACATATACGAGCTCGATTAGTGGGTCTATGTGTCAAGAAGTATTACACATCCAACTTTGCCCCGACTCGAAAAAAAAGTGCAATGCCACGATTATTATGAAAGGATAGGTCTCACTGTGATTGCATGTGATTGTATTTCTTTTTTCTTTTTATATATATTTTAATTTTATATTTTATATTTTTCTCGTTGATTCAAAAGATGAATTTAACTATATTTTTCCGCTTCCCTTTGGCTTCTCCGTATAGCCAAAACAGACGACAAAATTCCTCTATCGACATTGTAGGAGCGAGCACACAGAGCTTCACATGGCGGCCTCCATTTCAACATCACCTTATCCTCTCCTCACCTCAGAGCGCTCCAATCGCTTCGCCGTGAATGATTCATCTTCATCTAGGTTGTTTTCCTCCTCGTCTCTACAGCTACCGGTTCAGCTTCGATGTGTTCGACTTGGAAACTGTGGGATTTCTGCTCAGTCGCGGTCTCGAATCTTCCCTGTGGTAACAATCTATTTCCTTAGATCTGTGTATTGTTTTTATGGAGGAACCTGATAAAGAATTTGGAATCCTTGGACTTTCCTTTTGTTCTTATTGTTGCTTTTGTTTCGCATCTAACCTTCAGAGACTTATCGTTAATTTTTGTGCCTAATTCTGGTGAACGAAGTTTATGTGATGTAATTGTTTTTCTTATACTTCTGGTGTTCCTTTAATTCGATTTTTGATTGTATCCGTGTTTGCTTCTGTTTTACGTAGAACTAGAAACTACATTGTTCGTCTACCTAAGAAGAAACTATAATCTATCTGGTTCAATTAGTTTTAGTTTTATAAGAAAAATTAAGTTCTTAAGTAGTCAGAGTAATTAGAAGGATTGCATTTCCCTTTTTGTAGAGATCCCCTTCTTCTTGCTCTTAAAAGCTGCATTAATATTTTTCCCGATTCTCAAGTTGCTTGTTTAAATATGGATGACAATTTGTGTTCAAACTGCTGTAATGAATAACGATGGGATTTGTTTGTACAAATTAACTTCTGTAGGTCAAAGCCAAGAACCAAACATTTTCTTCCTTTGATGATTTATTGGCCAACTCTGACAAGCCCGTGTTAGTCGACTTCTATGCAACCTGGTTGGTCTCTTTATCTCACTCACATGCACACACCTATTTTCAAGCTACTCTTTCTACAAGAGCATTGCAGGCATGGCTTTATATCTCACCCCACTTCACTTGTGGATGATTCCACCCCCACGTTCTAATTTATGGAATGATTATGAATTTTTTAGTAAGGAATACATCTCTATTGCTATGAGGCCTTTTGGGAAAGCCCAAAGCAATGCCATGAGAGCTTATTCTCAAAGTGGACAATATCATACCATTGTGAGAGTTGTGGTTCCTAACCGATAATATTAATTTATGGGAATCATGTTTTTAATATATAATTACAAAATAAGCCGTTGTTTCTCCTGAGCAATTTACCTAGTGAATATGATTCAGTTAGCAAGTTAGTGCTTGGCTGCTGAGGAGAACAGGGGTTGAATTGTAGAACAGATAATTTTCTTATTCAAAAAGGTAGTTTTTAAATGATGGGTAAACATAGCTGATATGAACTAGTGTCACATGAATTGAAATATCTTTTGATAATTTCAACATTTTCTTCATATCTTCATTGAAGTATATTGTATGATTGATGTCTCTTGGTTTATATCCATAGCTCCTCGTTTGCAGGTGTGGTCCTTGTCAATTCATGGTTCCAATTCTTGAAAAAGTTAGTGATGCGCTGAGTGACACAGTCCAGGTGGTCAAGATTGACACTGAGAAATATCCTGTCATCGCTGATAAATACAAAATAGAGGCATTACCTACGTTTATCCTCTTCAAAGATGGAAAACCCCTTGACCGATTCGTAAGTGAATGCTTTGTCCTATTTCTAGTCATTTGGAGAGATATTGAATGTACAACTAACTCTATATGCGTCAAGAAATCACATACATATGTTTCAGAATCTTTGTTCAATTGCATCTTTTTTCTTTCTGAATTTGAACGAAAACGGGAAGTTTTTCCAAGAAATCCTGTAATTACACTCGAAGTTTCTACTATGTTCTATCCTTTATTTCTCTGAAACCATTATCCACCGTATCTTTCCTCAATTCATGCACCCAGTTTAGTTTCAATGAGTTAAAAGGTATGCCCATATTTTCAATTTGATCAAGCAGGGTGAATTTGACCCATGATCAAAATATGTCGAAACAAGGAAAAGAAGAGAGATCTTTTGGAATAAAAAGACCTTCAGCACTTGGCTTTTCAATTTTGTTTGTTGTTGTAGTTGTGAAAAGAGTATATATCTTAGGAATATTTATAGTAGAGAAAGCTATTCCCAAGTTAAAGAAACATTAACAATCTTTCTTCTGAATTAAAAGGACAAAACTTGGTTCACAATTCTCTTAAACTATTCCATAAATCCATAAATTAGTAACTTGGCTTACAAGTACATCCTCTTTCTATCTGGACTACAACTCTTTCACCTTTTCTTTTGGTTTTAGTGAGATGCCATAAACAATCTTGTAACTTTTTTAGATATTCCGGTTGAAATGTCAGTAACGGGCTTTCAGTTTCTTGTGCTTAGATTATTTATTGTTTATTTTAAACATGCATGCGAATTATCTATATGCAGGAAGGAGCTTTGGCTGCTGGTGAACTCGTTCAACGCATTGAAAATTCCCTGAAGGTTAAGCAATAACAGTGGTGAGACTCTATACCTTGATTGAAAAGTTTATCTAAACTTGCATGCATAGAGAATTAAAAGAAAAAACAAATCAATACCTAGGATGCATCAAAATCAATTTTCTCAAGTAATTTCAAATTCAAGTTCTGATGAATGGTATGCAGTTGATGAGAGAATGCATTTCGAGTAGACACTTTAAGCACACAACTTACATTTGTAGGGTGTATCATATCAGAATCAGCTCATTAATGTGAAAGTTGTAATTCTAGTATGAGTACCATACACAACACCAAGTTAGGGTCTTCAGTTTCTTGCTTGGTAGTAGACCTAGACTTTTACCTTTCCATATATAACATTATGATTCATGGGATGTCGTGTAAGAGTCCTGGTTTTTGGTATTGAAAGCGGACTCCTATCTATCTGACACCTAGATAGAAGCATTAAATCTAACAAACATTTATACTAGACATTCCTGAAGAATAATAAAGGTAATTGCTTAACCATTATCTTATAATATACAACAAACATGTGTATGATACAACTGGAGCAAGCAGATATTGTCTTCTTTGAGTATTCCTTTTCGAGATTCCCCTCAAGATTTTTAAAACGCGTCTGCTAGGGAGATGTTTCCACACCCTTGTAAAGAATGCTTCGTTCTCCTTCCTAACCGATTTGGGATCTCACAATCTACTCCTTTCTGGGTCTAGCGTCCTTGCTAGCACACCGCCTTGAGTCCACCCTCTTCGGGGCTTAGCCTCCTCGCTGGCACATCGCCCAATGTCTGGCTTTGATACCATTTGTAACAGCTCAAGTCCACCGCTAACAGATATTGTCCTCTTTAGGCTTACCCTCTCAAACTTCCCCTCAAAGTTTTTAAAACACGTTTGTTAGCAAGAGGGTTTCACACCCTTATAAAAAATGCTTTGTTCTCCTCCCCAATTGACGTGCGATCTCACAATCTTCCCCTAGTTATTCAAACATATTGCTCTGATACGAACTTTCTCCACAAACCAACCACATCAAAACGCCAGATTAACATATCATCTTGCAATTTGTAAGATAATCATTCTGATAAATATTGTGGGAACCTTTTCTGTAAATTTTGGCGAACAAAACAATACCTTATGGAACAAAACATAATTCCAAAGCTTATAGATAATGTATGGTATTGTTGAGATTGACAAGTTTTAATCTGGTAAGTCTTTGTATATTTATAGTTTCTTTGAGTCTCGAAATCTTGGAAGTATTTGAATGTTGATTATTAATGTCTAATATTAATTATCCCAATTGACATTGAAGCAGTACTTTTTTATCAGTTGCTTGCATGACAGGAATAAAGAACTTTCCGGATACTATAAACTCGAAAATTTTCTTATGACATGGTTTAATTGTTCTGGATGTTAAACATGCAGGGGAGGAGATATCACTGAGAAACTATGGAAATGGAAATCAATGTCTTCGACAGGAATTCTGGGTATGGTAGATGACAAATTTCAATACAATTAACACCCCTCCCCCCCTAATACATCTACATCATTATATAATTGAAATATTTGAAGTATGTAACCATAGACATTGGTATCAATCACAGTTTTTGTTTATTTTATTTTTATAAGATGGTTAGTGTTCATTATAAGTTAGCGGTGTTCCTATGATCTAATAACCCAACCAACTCGGATTACCAAACTCAATCATAGGCTAGAGTTTTCTTTTTCTTTGAATTTTTGGAAAATCGGAAAACCAAAAATTCTGTTCAGTTTTTTGGTTGACAATTTTTTGGTGATCTAACCATCCCGAAAATAAGGTTACAACTTAATACTACCATATCCTATCCTACTTTTAGAAAGATTAAGAATATTTAACGTTTATAACTAAGGTTAGTGATGCATTGTGACTTATAAATGTTTGATATTTTAGTTTTATGAGATTTTAGTTTTCTTAAAAATAAGTAGGATTTTTTTAATTTAAATAAAAAAACAAAACCCGACAACTCAATCCAACTCCAAAATAGAAGGTTGAGTTGGGTTGAGAACTCTATCCGGTCATTCAAGTCACCAATCCAACCAATTCCAAAATTTTACGGTCGTCCAAAAGATTTTTTCAATTCAAACCAATTTGTGACATTAGTTTGAAGCTTGTTTACGATGTTTGGTGGACCAGTTAGTGAATTCGAGTACGAGGCTTCATAGGATCAAGTTATTATTGTATAATTTCAATTCTAACGGTTTGGGCGGATTCTACCTTCTTTCTCTTCTTCCTAAATTAATAAAAATATCCATAAACTTTGTCTAAAAAAATATCCAATAATATCGTTGAATTAAAAAAATAAAAAAATATTTTTGCAAAATCGTTAGTATTTTATTTCAAAAATATACCAGCAACTTTTAATAGTTGTTCAAATAAACTTTAAATTTTAAAAAGTTTCATTAATACTATTTAACTTAAAAAAATTAAAAAATATTTTGACCGTAAGTACTATATTTAAAATATATCCATGAAATTTTAAAAATAACATTATCCTCCTTTATTTTTATAAAAAAAATTAATTTTTTAATTATCAATATATTGACACTTCATAGATTATCTCCAAACTATTTAGGGTTACTTTTGAAAATATTTATGAAACAACGGTAAAAAAAACATGAAAGTTAAAAGGAGATTTTTGAAACTCTTTTGAAAGTTGTATATTTTGAACGAAGTATAGACAGTTTTCATTAAAATTAACAGGTATTTTTTTAAACTTTTTTTTTTTTTAATTTAAAGAATATTTTGAATTTCTTTTTTTAAAAAAGTTGGAATATTATTAAGAGAAAGTTGATATTTTTATTAATTTTGCTTTATTTATTTATTTATTATTATTAACAATTTTTTTTAATTGTGGAACTAATCAAGGTACAGTTTGATTGCAGTGAATTTATAAATTTATCCGTCTTTAATGTAACCCCATATAAAATATTTTCATCCGTATTTAATCTAACCCAAGTTAATGTAAATAGTGCAATTTATCTATGTAAAACAACAGATTTTTAAATGCCATTTATGCAGTAATATTTTAAATATATAGGTAAGTCATTAAGCGGCATTCTTTTTTATATGATNTATAGGTAAGTCATTAAGGTTACCGAGCATTCTTTTTCATATGATTCTTGGTTTTGAATCTTGTAAGTTTCTAAGGTTCATAATTTCTTTCGGCATAAGTTGTAACATGCATTCGTAAACATGTGAATCCATCATAATAACAAGCCTAAGTTATTCTAGAAGGTCATAGATTCATAATGAATTCTTTAAAGGGTTTTAGAAGGGTCTTGAGTCGTGAGGTGTTTCCTTTAGGTGTTTCTTTTGTCCTAACTTGCTTTTGGTTCCAAGCTTGCTCTAATCAACTTCAACTCTTGAACATACCTTCTTGCCCTTCGGAATAGGCCTTATAAGAAGTAGCAAGTCATTTGGACTACGGGTAGACCTTGAATTTTCATAAGTAGTCATAGGGGCNGGTAGACCTTGAATTTTCCTAAGTAGTCCTAGGGACATTTTGGTCATTTTATCCCTAATTCTTGGTTTTGTTACTTAACGTGTTCCAATGGCTTTTAAACTTCGCCGCATCATCAGAAATCACAGAATAAGGTTTACCATAGAATTTAATAGCATTTGGAAGTCCTCTAGGTCATGAACCGTAGGTAGATATCCTTAGGGGCAATATGGTCATTTTGCACCATTTCTTGGTTTACCTACTCATGCTATAATATACTCAGCATTAAAATTTCGTACGCAACAAAGTTTATCTAGTTGATTATTTTAATGTTAGTTAAATCCCGAGCAATTTGATCAGTTCAGGGCTTTAACTCATGGTTCTTTGAGTTTTTCTTTTATATATCCTTAATTCAAACTTGGTTCGGGGTTCATATGGAAATCCAAACAATTCCCACAAGTATTTCTTAAGAAAATTCCAAGGTGGCTACTTACCTCGTCGTCGATGTTTGAGACTTCCGTTCTTGAGTTTTCGGTATCCGAATTATTCCAAATTTTCATTATTAGATTCATCTTTGAGTCTAGCTTCAGGAACCATAAATAAATTCATGAGAACCGGTCTAAAAGAGGTCCAGATTATCAAAATGATATGAACCAAGAGATATCAATCATACAATATGCTTCAATGAAGATGTGAAGAAAAGGTTGTCAAAATTATCAAAAGATGTTTCAATTCATGCCACATTGAAGAAGAATGAAGTTTGATTGTTGTAAATTTTGGGTGGGTTACAATTTAGAGTAATTTAGAGTTATTGTATTTTAAGACTTTTTATTTAATTTCGGTTACATTTACATAATGGCTAATTATGGCCATAAAGTAGGAATGTTACAACTCTTGGAATACCTTTAGTAGTTTCATTTTTGAGGCTATATAAAGCCATGTATGTTGTATTTGTAAGGTAGACTTGGAAAATATAGAAAGAAGCATTTGTGCTTTTCTTTAGCCAATGGCTAAGTTTCTTTGCAATTCTATGTAGTTTAGATTGCATGTAGAATCATTCAAGCTCGACATGATCAATCTTGCTTGTGGAGTGATTCGAATCTCAAACAAGTGTTTGAGATATTTGATCAACAAGAATCATTCAAGCTAGACATGATCGATCTTGCTTGTGGAGTGATTCGAATCTCAATCAAGTGTTCTGCCTTGAGATATTCGATCAACAAGGTAATCCGAATCTTATTCCCCTTGTAGTTGATTCCTTATCTTATCAGAACCGGTTTAAAAGAGGTCCAAATTGATTATAAAAGAAAAAATGTAGAAGGTCAACATATGGCTACCTTTGACTTTTATTGGTCAAAGTTTGACCTTTGACTTTGGACTTCATCTTCTTCGTTGGTTGCTGGAAAAATCACGATTTTTTTCTTATCATACCCCTCTNTGGAAAAATCACGATTTTTTCTTATCATACCCCTATAGTTTTGCCTTTGCACCGCTCTATATACATCTCTAATGGGCTAAATTTCTTCATGAAACGTTTAGATGAAGTTTCAAGAAAGAAGTAGAGGCCAATTTCTTACCTTGTCGTGGTATGTAGCTCGAGTTATAACCTTCCAAAGTTTGCCGAAAAACATGTTTCTAGTCTTTTATTGGGCAGCCGATTCTAGAGCTCTTCATTGCCCGATTCCTTCACAAATTTTTTTAGAAATCCCATATGGGATGTGTAGAAGTTGGTAGGATGAAAAATGATTAACCATAGCCCTCAAATTTAGAAAATTTAGAAAAAATCTGAGGAAGAAAAACCCATAATCTAAAAGCTTCAAACTCGAATTTTAGAAATCCTCATCACTTGGTTCTTGTCTTAAAACATTGCACAGACTTCATATTTATAGATCAAGGTAGAGGCTGTCAGGTTCATGACTAGTATCGAAAACCCTAGGGGGAGTATCTTGGAGAATAAACCAAGAACATGACAAAAACACAAAAAGAAAACAAGAACAAAAAAACGTTCAAGAACTAGAACATGGATCAAGATCCAAGTTCTAAGGAAAATAACCCAGAACTACAATACTAAGACCCATAGTTTCAATCTTGGTTGAGACTTCAGAATTGAAGGACCAAGGTCTTTAGGCAAGACCATGACAATGATTCATACCCGAGGAATAGAACCTAAGGACCCAAGTACTTATAACAAGAACGAAAACAAGAAAATAAAAGAGTGTGGTACTCTAGTATATCAAGGACACAATTAAGAGCCTACAAATAGGTTACTTACTGAGTTTTTGTACTCACTCCATGTCTTTCATGTTTTTCAGGTAAATAAAGAGTTGGTCGAGGTTGGGAGTAGACTCTCAAGCAGGTGTCATAGACAAGCCTCACCCATCGCCCTCCATACACTTTTGTTTTAAATATTTTATGTTTGTTCCTTATTTCATGTTTAATTATTATGCTTGTTTTAACTCCTCATATATGAACTTTATTTTGTTATGATATAAATATAATGTATATTATGTTGTAAATTCTTTTTGTTTATTTCGTAAAAAAATTGTCCATCTTTTTACACTATCGAGTCAACTAAAGTTTTAGTCATCGAGTCTCGGTCTTTACATCTAAGGGCCTAATTTCTTCATGGAATTTCTTTCTTATTCTTCCCTCTAGCTGAATGAATTATTTTGGATGAACGTATTTAAGTGTGGCCTTAATTTTGAGAATTGATCATCGGTCTGTAATTGATAGGGATCACGGTGTTCCAAATATTCCAAGTTTTCCTATATTACACGATTCAAGGCCAAGAAGATTCAACAAGCACTCATTCTTCATCTACAAAATCGTATAGGCTCAATTCAACCATTATTTCATGTGTTACAAGCTGATTCGATTGAGGAAGAACCATTTGGAGCTTTACAAGTGAATATCTGCACGATTGAAGTAGCAGATAAAGTTGCAAGCATTATTTCATGAGTTGTTAGAAAACTTTATTTATTATTTTTAATTTCATAATTCTAGTAATGGGCAAAAGAGGGAGGTTATTTGTTAAATTGACCCGGTCTTAAGAAGATTTAAGGGAAGTATGGTCACTAACTTCTTTAGTGTGCATTGAAAAATTGAAAGTTTCTGTTGTGGGGAGACTATAAATACCCATAAATTATTATATAAAAATTATATCGGTGAGGAACGAAATCAAGATCTCAATTGAGACTTTCACCCTTAGAAATCCGAGAATCATTTTTGTCACTTCTAAGCTTAAAGAAATTCTTGTGGTAGATTGTATCTAAGCCATTTGATTGTAGACTGACTCAATTTAAAACCAAGTTACAATTCTTTCTCTTAGATTTGATAGTAGGAGGTAATCTAATTCTAGCCTTATCTTCTAGTTGATCCAAATTTTAGATAAGAAGGTGTTAATTTCATTCAAGAGTTCTTGTTTCAACAAAATCTTGGATTGTTCAGCTAAGGATTAGGGTTGACTTATCCGTAACTCACTTGAAAGCGTGAAATTTTATTTTCTTGGGCAGTATGATCGAGGACGTTTTAGCTAAAGGAAGACTCAATTTGAAGAAAATTGGACTATAGAAGGGAATTCGATCCTTACCCCTAATTTGTACCCAAAAATGACATTGTTCAAATAGCGCACTTTCTTGAAGTTAATTCTCTTCATTTTCTTCTACAAAAACGATCCTTGAATGTGCATAAATCAAATGGCATGTAGCTTTGGGTTGAATTTCAAGCTTTTCTTCAAACTCATTTAGTGACGGACAGGATTGGGGGAATGGGTTTGAGGCGTTTTCAGCGCTTACTTCCTTCACCAAAGGGTGGGTAATGTTGTTTAGAAGGTTCAGAATTTTTTTTTTTNTTTTTTTTTTTTTTTTTTTTTTTTTTTTTTTTTTTTTTTTTTTTTTTGGAAGAAAATGGTGGACAGTTGCAATGAAATTTAGAAGAAATCTGGAAGTAGGAAACCCAAAATCTTAACAACTATAACTCACGATTGAAATCTGACTTAGCTCTATTCTTGTTCTTAATAAAAGCCCATACTTCAAACATTACAGAGGAAACTTAAACGAATGTTGAAACCTCTAGAGTTATCGTGAATTGAGGTCTGAGCCTCCTTTACAGCATACTCAAATTTGGTGAAGATCCAACGGTTTAAAACGAAGATACAATTTTTTTTTTTTTATCATTGCTCATTGCCATGAATCTAACTTTTTGATTAGTGACATTTTTCGGAAATACTTCGAAGTTTAAGGATATTTTGGTAATTTGCCATTGTTGGAAGATTTTATTATTATTTTTGTGAAAAAATCCAAACGTTTTTTCGAAAAATTCTTTACACTTTTTTTTTTTATCTCTTTTCCCTTCTAAAAATTCACTCCCCATAAGAAATTAAAAATTTGGGAAATTTCTAAAAAATTGAAAAAATTACCCTTTCGTCCTCTATGCTTAATTTTTCCTTTCCAATCTTTTTTCGAAGGTCTTAAATCTCCATAATTATTGATATTACTTGCTTTGGATCTTTTAAACGTTACGTGAGTGACTTACTTGAGTTACTTTACCCTTATTTCTGATGTTACACACAAGGAGTAATATCTCTTCAACATAAAACATGAAAAAAAAAATCCACCATTAATTCAAATTCGTAGGCTTATATACTNAAAAAAAAAAAAAAAAAAAAAAAAAAAAAAAAAAAGTTGTCCCACGTCGAATAGATTGAGAAAGAAGGGAGTTGGACTCTACATAAAAGAAAGGTCTCTTCGCTTGTATCACAACAACGGGTCCATGTCATCGCTCTTTTGCGATTTAAAGCCACTGGAAGAACCCATGTTCTCATGGCTCTAGCTCTACTCCACGACTAATTCAACTCAGGTTGGAAATTTTTGAACCCTTTCTTACCATTTTCAGCTCTCTGGGAGCAATTTTTGACACTTTTAGAGGCGTTTCAGGTGCTACTCCTCTTTAGCCAATTTAAATTATTTGGAGCTAAGTTTATATTATTTTATGTAATTATACCAGACAATTTTCATAGTAAAATTCTAAATTATGATTGTGAGACTCCTTAAGGTGGAACTAGATTTCAATGAGTAGCTTTAAGCTAACATTAAGGAAACATAGTGGCTTTGACTTAGGCCACCACAAGTAAGTGGTTCTACTCTTGAACGTCTATGGGCTTGGTTAGATGACTTGTACGCTATATGAATGACACATATTTTGTGCCCTTTGTACGTGTCATATTCTATAACTAATATACGCATGCTTGTCTCATAGGATAGTATACGCATGCTTGTATAAAATTTGGTTAACTTAAAATATAGTTATAAAATTTGGATAGTACACGCATGACTAGTATAAAATTTGGTTAACTCAAAATATGTCTTTTCTCATAGGAATGTTTTGACAAAATTATCATTCTAAAAAGACAATAGTCCCATATCCGCTCTCAATTAAATAATTGTTGTTTTACGGCAAATATTAAACTAATTTTTATGACAAACCAAATGTCAGGATGGCCGAGTGGTCTAAGGCGCCAGACTCAAGTTCTGGTCTTCGTGAGAAGGCGTGGGTTCAAATCCCACTTCTGACATTTTTACAGCATTTAATGTCGAATTTCCTACTGGTAATTAATCATTCTGACATTTTTACAGCATTTAATGTCGAATTTCCTATTGGTAATTAATCATAGTCTCCTGAAAGACTCACTATTGTTGTTGGTGTTGTTGGTGTGTTGTTGGTGCTCACTTAATTGTAATCGACAAACATACTACTAAGCACACTATGAAAAGTTACTTGATAGTATTAGTAAGTGCTCTCTCAATGGTACTTAACAAGCTCATTACTAGGTGCTATCTATGTTCACCTGATAGTTCTAGATAGGCTTACTATTAAGCACAACTCTAGCTTTCTTCATAGTTACTACTCATGATACCCTTACTCAAGGTACCTAAGCCATCTCAGGGTACCCATGTTTCATCATTTTAGGGCTATGATTCTTTTTTACTAACTCGTTCGTCATGGTACGAATGTTTGTCCCGGTACAAAGCAAGCTACCTAAATAAAAAGCAAAAGAGTAGTTCACTCTAGAAAAGGGACTTGTCCCTTAGTTGACCCATGACGCTAGAAAAAGGTGAACTACCTCCTTCAAACCTTGATGGGTCGGTGAACGGTTAAAATATCGCTTGGAATTTCGTGGTACTTTAGTTGCATAGATAACAATAGAGATAAAGCTCAAACTTTCTAGAGCTCAAAGTAAAGTCCGTGTATACCTACTAGGATAAAGATGCTATGAGAGCCTACAAGTAGATTGCTTACTAAGTATTTTTATACTCACCCATTGCTGCTTTTATTTTCAAGTGTTCATAGACTGCAAGTCGAAGTGGAGAAACATTCTAGAGCTTTACAGTTACATAGGGGTTCCATCAGAAGCATTAGTTTATCTTTATATTTGAGTCTTTTGTGTTTCGATTTGTAATTGTACCCCAAACCTATTTTTCCGTTTGAAATAAGTTTTGAACAACATCATCTTATAACTGAAATTTTACTTTGAACTTAATTGTAACAACCCTAGATTTCTGGTAACCTAAAGTCTCTACCATCATCATAATATACTTTCTTAAGCATAAATAATCATTTAAAACATTATCGTAAAACATTGTCATGGACTTACATGTTTGAGAAGGGTCTTTAAAAAAAACATATAAATATTAGAAACAACAAGGTAAATATTAAAATTGAAAAATACATTATACTACCTATGGTCAAAGAATTTAAATACAACTACATTATACTTGTGCCTTGGTCTTTACATGCGATGTCGTGACCAGCCGTACAGGGGTGCCTTGTCTTTACCTGAAAAATAGAAGTAGCACATGACTTGGGTATTTTATGAAATACATGGTAAGTGACCCAACTATTGGGATCAGGGAATGCAAACACATGCTACTGATGATTAGGGATCTATCGTTAAAACCATTGTAGAGGTGGCCACTAGTCTGGACAAAATTGGATCGGTAGTAATTTCCTACACGCAACCAACGCGTGCGAGCATGAGTCCCCATACGGTTCGCACCCCTGGGCCCATCATAGTGTGGCCAGTTGTCAATAGTCAGAAATCCAAAGGTCAGCAAACCCTCGAATATCATGTAAGACATGATGATGATCATCATCATAGTGTGCGCGTTCGTACTCATCATCATAAATGAGGAAGTAACCCGATGTATATGAACACATAATATGCATGAGGTCCCTGTAGTTCTCATCTTAAATCGTTTTTATGACACAACCCTAATGCAGCATTCACATATTAATCTAAGTAACATGCATGCATTGACCTTCATACATTCATCATCGATAATATCATTTCGGGTTGTTTTAGAAAACTTTTCATCATAATGCATCATGACATTTAGTATATGCACATCATCTTAATATGGAATATCATCATATTAAGTCAAATCATCATCATCATATCATATCATCATTTCATTATATCGTCATGTCATCATATTACCACATCATCATATAACATCATCACATCATTACATACCATGATCATTTTATCATATAAGATAAAGCATAAATGACACGTGCAAGGTCCACTCGGCACGTGTCATCATACATAAGGTAAGTCTTCTGACCGAGCCAATAGTAAGACCACTTACCTGATCAGCTTAAATTGATGTTACCAATTTATCCTTAAGTTCAATTTTGCCCTTTGAAATCCAAGTCAACGTATGTAAGCCCATGAGATCAATTTCAAGTTCAAACTTCTGCTAAACTATTTCACTAAATTTTACCCTGGTCCATGTGTTAGATTTCATCCGGACATTAGACAATTTGCATGATTACAATATATATATTTTATTTTTACTAAAGATCTCATTTTCTATGGTTAGTGTCTCAGGGCCAAATAGTTACGAATTTATTTTCTGAAGCTCATGTAAAATTCTTGTCATTTGATTTCTAACTCAAAAGAAAAAAGAAAATGTAAAATATGACTATTGAATTCTTCAAATTCCTTCCCAAACCATGAGATCTCATGCATTTTGTATGTTACATGCATCAAGATACTTTCTCGTTATGATTAGTATGGACGCTTACACTACGATATTATGCAGGTTATGATATTATGCGGGCTCCTTTCCATCCATGGCTTTCAGTAACGTGAGCGTGCACCAGCTCGTAGTCAAGCTCCGAGATACGTATACAAACTCACCTTTTGTGTCATGTGCATATGCTTGGGCCGTATGTAGAGAAATACTACAAATTCGACCCTCCTTTGACTGAAAAATAGAGTTCAAAGTCATGATGCTTTTATGAAAAGATTGGTCCGCCTTGATTTGGAATACAATCCCTAATTATTTTAAAACTATAATCGTAGTTTTTGAGAATAGATCTTATATACTCTATCCAAATGATATTTTACTTGTTTAGTGAGAGCGAACCCCCTTACTATTCAAGTCTTGGAATGGGTACTCAAGGATTCTATTCACATGACTAAGTTAAGAATGACATGGACCCTTTGAACTCTTATACCATGTTAGTAATCATGAATTAGTCAATGTGAGAATCTTCCTCCCAACAATCCTCAACAAAAACACTTGTAATTTTGTGTCGTCTCTCTAAAAATGTTTGAATAACTCTATTATTATCTTACAAAATATTTGATTGAATTATTGGTAATTCTGAAATTTTGTTTATAGTTATGAGAAAATTTCTCAAATAACATGCTAAAATCACTACCTATCATGTCTAATGCCCCTAATTTTCTTAACCTACTAATTAGTAACGTCAACTCAAGCATACGTGCGAAAATTCATAATAAATATTTTTGAAATAAGGCCATGGAGTTACCAAAATAGTCTCAAACATGAAATTCAAGGTTACACATTTTAAATATGAAACAAACTTGAGAAAAACACCTCACAACTACAAATAGGAATTCAAATGCAACCTATCATCTAATATTTTAAAACTCAAAACATTCAACTGCTCTATTATGTTCTGTTTTGGCTTCCATAGTCTTCTCAGCGTTCATCGTCATCCGTGCATAGGAGCTTTATCTGTACTTGAAAAATTAGGGTAGCACGTGACTTGAGTATTATGAAATACTCAGCAAGTCACCCCACTGTTAGATATGCAAACACATGCAAAACATGAGTGGGACCTATCTATATAAATTTTACATAACCTTAGGCTCTTTTCAGATCCGAGCAAGGTTGAATGTATGATACTACTCCACACACAGCCCACGTATGTGCACATGGGCCCACCAGGCAGGCTCGTATACGTACCCCTAGGCCTGACTTGGTTAGGTACGATACATTACACATCACCAGACGCCACAGAAAAGAAAAGGCCCGCATGATATCATGGCGAACATAAATATGGAGCGTACACATCCGTACTAACATAACTTGGGAAGTATCCCAGTGTACATGACATAAAAACATGCACCAGGTCCCATGATTTACATTTCATAACATAACATTTAATAACCTTTACTTTCTTTTTACATTTCTGAACGTATTTTATTTATGCAACATGTATGCATGGCAACATCTCTCAATCCACCACAATCATTCTCAATCCACCACAATCATCATGTAAGATATACATATCATTAATAGCATTTTGGTTCAATCACGGAAGTTGTGTAATGGATTACATGCATACATGGCATAATATAAGGATACATATACAATCACATAACATAAACATATCACATATTAATATAGTACATGCAAAAGCCACCTAGCATGCTCCATCATACATCATACAATAAGCTAACACCAACAATAACGATATGGTAGACGCTTCGATACTGCAATCCAACGTATAACTCTTTCATATAACAATCCATATAACATGCATAGGCCTACTCATAAGTTAACTTAGCTAAACACCATTTTTAATTACCAATATAAGCCCCTAAACTAATCAAACTTGGTAAATAAGAATCATACTTCCCTTAAATGGTTTAGATAAAGTCAGCAATGGCTTCAGAAGGGTTGAAAACCTACAAATCGATAATTATATGTATACTGAGCTATTTAAGCCAAGAAGCCGAGCCGTGTGAAGCAATGAAGCCGAGTCGAGATTGCGAGCATGTGCGAGCCGAGGACATGTGGGCTGTCGGGTCACAAACTCAAGTTCTGGATCGCGTGTATGGGTTGTGTAACGTTGGGGCGAAACGTGGGTTGTGAGTTGCTGGGCAGAGTGGAATGATCTGTAGGTTGGGTGTTCGGGAGATCGAAAGCACAGAGGAAATATCGACCCGGAGCGTCTGTCTAGATTACTTGGCATATGTAAATATACATTCGAATCTTACTTTGAATTCTTTACGGTTGCTTGTAAAGTTTCAAGCTCGTGAGAAAATTTTATAACTAATTTTCTGTTACTTATTCTTTCATTTTCATGCTTTTCATAGTTTGTTGAGTCACTCCTAATCTTTCCATGCCTCAAAATTCAGAGTGGGTAGAAAAACTTGAAATCTTACATGATTTGTAAGCGGCGATAATGGATCGGGGGAGATAACCCAACATTGAAAACATGAGCTAGTAATTAGCGCGTAACTATCCAATTTCTTAAGATCTCAAGTCATGCTTTGCTACTAACTTATGCAAAATAAAAATTGATTCTTTAATTTTAATAATTTATAATCATGCAATTTACTATATAAGTTTCAAATATATTTCAATATACAATTCATGTACAAGAAGCTTTGATTATCATTTAGAAAATAATTATGCAAAAACATGTACATATAGAATATAAAGGAGTCTAAATTATGACTCGAATCTATCTCGACTCATATAGTCCCACACACCGAATCTTTCTCAAGAAAAATTGTGTCTAAACTTTACTTAGAAAAACATGTATTATCTTATATTGTTGGTAACGACCCCAAATTTCAGGTATCTAAAGTCGCTACCATCATCTTAGCCTAAGCTCCTATGCGGAATATAACTCTTAAAACATCATCATTAAAATCATAAATTTTAGAATAAACATAACTTCATCGTTGAAAACACCACCATGGTATTACGTGTTCAAAACAAAACATAATTAAAAAATAAAATGATAAATAATTTAAAACTTAAAATGTATAAACCTATTCTAACCTAAATCTAGGAAATTAAAATGCTACTAGTTGATGCACATGTCATGGTCTCTGATTGTAATGCCATCGTCAATCGTACAGGGGTGCCTTTTCTTTACCTAAAAAATGATGTAGTATATAGCCTGAGTATGAGTATTTCAAAGAATACTCAATAAGTGATCCCACTATAGGGGCCGTGAAAATGCAAACACATGCAATAATGCTCTGTGAACATCATTAAAACATCCTAGGGGTGGCCTCCAGTCCAGACTAAATTGGATGTGCAATACTTCCCTACACACAACAAACACGTGCAAGCGTGAATTTTCAGGCAGTTTGCACCCCCTGGACCCATCATAACCGAACTAGTTGCCTGTAGCAACGTCTAGAGGTAAGCATACCCCTGAGTGTCATGCTCGACATGATCACCATCATCCTCGTAACATATGCGTCCGTATAATCATCATCGTAAAAGGGTTAATATCCCGATGCTTACGTACATACAGGAATGTATAAGGTCCCTATGGTTTCTCATCTTTAAAACATCTTTAAACACAACCCTTAGTCCATATCTATATTACTATCAGTAATATACGTGCATTAGTCTTCATTCTTTCATCATTAATAATACTAACTAGGGTTGTGTCTTATGGAAAACAACGTCATATCAAGGAAATAACATCCTTTACATCATCATTTTAGCATGCATCGTCATCATCATACAACGTCATCATAAACACATCATAATCATCGTAGAACATCATTAAATATCATCACATAACTCATACACATCATCATACATCATACATCATACATCATACATCATACATCATAATCATAGAGCATAAAGGACACGTGTCGATGCCACTAGGCATGTGTCATCATACAACAAACAATTGCCTAGCCTATCCTACAGTAAGGCCACTTGTTTGGCCTTAGCCAGTGTTTTCTTAAATTTCCGTTTGCTAAGCTTTTGTTCTTCGAGGTACTCCAAATGTTGCCGGAGTTCATTTCCTATTTGGTTGTCTCATTCCTTTCGTTAGTATTTTACATTTCTAAATTAAATTCAACTTAAAATTGTGAAATAGAGCATCGTATTGATCTTAATAACAAATGTGTCTAGATAGTCTTAAATACTCGGTTCATTAATTCCATAAACACAATTGGGGCATTGGTGAGGCCAAACGACATCACTACAAACTCGTAGTGACTGTATCTCGTCCTAAATGCTGTCTTTGATACATCCCCTTCTTTAATCTCAATTTTATGGTACCCTGACTAAATGTCTATCTTGGAGAATACCGTGCCTCCCTAAGTTGATCAAATAGGTTTTCAATGTGAGGGAGGGGGTACTTTTTCTTTATCGTCCTCTTATTTAGTTCTCTATAATCAATGCACAAGTGCATCGAGTCATCCTTCTTCTTGACAAACAACACTGACGCACCCCAAGGAGATACGCTAGGACGGATGAAGCCTTTGTCTAGTAGGTCTTGTAACTGCGCCTTGAGTTCTTTCAACTCTACGGGCACCATGTGATAGGGTGCTTTGAAAATAGGCCCAGTTCCCGGCTCGAGTTTTATGGCAAAGTCTACAACTTGGGAAGGAGGTATTCCTGGTAGGTCTTCTGGAAATTCATTCACTACTAGTACAGTGTCCAGGGTGTTTTCCTTTCTTCTTACATCTACGACACATGCTAATATAGCCCAACCCCCTTCTTTAACTAGTTTTTTTAGCTTTCATCATTGAGACTATCACTTCCTTTTTACGACATCCTATACTAGCTTGGTTTTCAGAAAATCAATCCATGCCTAGTATTACATTGAAGTATGTCATGCTAACTACTATCAAGTCTATGCTTAGGGTTCCATCGGCTACGGTTACTTGGCCATCTTTTACTCTATTCTTAACAACTAAGTCTACTCCCGCAGGGTACTCACAGATAATACATGCAATAAGGGTTCTAGTTTGAACCCTGCATGTGTAACAAAAGGAACAGTTATAAATGATTGCGGAGAACTAGAATCAAACATGGTAAAAGCGTAATGACCAGTGTATCTATCACCACGGTGTCAGACCTCCTAGTGTCTCTACTGGTGAAGGCATATTCCCTAGCTTGAGCACGAGTTTACACCGGTCTGTCTGCCTCTTCCACTGCTCAAGGTGGGTTAGGTTCATTTTGGTGTCCTTGGCCATGTAGTTGATGGCGATATGACCATCTTAGCCACATCGAAAATAGGCTCTAGTCCCGACGATACATCTTCTCCTGTGAAACTTTCCACGGATCTTACATCCTAACTCCCCCACTTCCTCTGGCCCCATCTTGGTTTCTAGGTGTCTATCAGTATGTTTGAGAGGGTATCTATCAGCTTGTCGTGGGGCAGGTCGGTTGGCATAGCAGGGCCTACGCGTTGGTGGTCGACGATCTGAGTATTTCAAGTCATCAGGTCGTTTGCCTCCAACAGTAACTAACAGCTCTTATCGTACCTCATCTCTGGGCTTCTCTAAGGCTTTGGTAGTTCTCGAAGCTTCCTCATATATTTTTGGGTCTCTAGCTTCCACCGTGTGGTGGATCTATAGGTCCAGACCCAAGACAAATTTCTCAGTCATTTTTTATTCAGTGTCGACCAAGGACGGTGCAAACGTCTTTAATCTCATGAAATCTCGGTCATATCTTTCCATCGAGTGTCCATCCTGAGTTAGATGAGAAAAATTCTGTTGTTTCCTAAGTCGTTCTACTTTCCTAAGTAGCTTGAGGAAGGTCTCCTTAAACCAATCCTATTCCATAACTCCCCCTCCTAGATTGATACTATCCTTATTATCCTTCCACCATACTTTTGTGTTTTTTTACAACACAAATGACGCACAAGAGCCCTTTTGGTTATCTGGACATTCTATCGACTCGAATATGGTTCCAAAGACAAAATTCACATCTGAGCTTCTATTGGATTTCTCATAGTACTGGTGTATGGGTGGAGATCATATCGTATGAAGTCCCTTAACTAGTTCGCTCCTCTGACAATTTGCAAATTATTGGCTTCTTGGGTGACCATCATGGCATGCATCATGGTCTGAAACGAGACCCACATCATTGTAGTGGTCAAGTCTACTCTAGCCGTTGGTGCTGCTGGAGGTGGTGTGGCTTGTGGAGATGGCGTAGCTTGTGGTGGTGCAATTTGTAGCACCTCAACCTACGCGGCACAATTGCATCCATCCTTGTTACTGATCCTTCTCGTGGTAGGCTCTCTTCAGCCTCACCTCTTCCTCTACCTCTACTAGGGAGTCATCATCTTCCTCATCTTTCTCTTCCACGTCATCATCAGAGTGACATGGTTCTAGAAACCAAGATCATATTTCTTAAGTCTAAGACGGGCTAATATGAACAATAATATATTGCATAATACAAACTCATATAATATTGCAAATATAGCACATTATAATCCTTCAATCAGCATGCAATCAACAACATATTCCTAATTTAACATAAACAATACCATATCATAATCAGTAATATCAAAAATTAAAGTGCATGCGATTTAAAAGCGTTTCTTTTTCTTATCTTATGCAAAGCATACGTGACAGTGATGGGGTATCGATGGTGGGACCATGGAACGTGTCAAGTCTACCTCATAGGCTAGTCTTTACAATCTATTACCTAGATCTCTGATTTCAACTGTAACTACCCTAGATTTTAGCTACCTAAAGTCACTATTGTCATCTTAGCCTAAGCTCATATGTGGAACATAACTCTTAAAACATCATCATTAAAATCCTAAGTTTCAGAATAAACATAACTTCACCGTTGAAAACATCGCCATGGTCTTACATGTTCAAAACAAAATATAATTAAAAAATAACATTAAAAACAATAATGATAAATAATTTAAAACATGAAATATATGACAACATATTCTAACCTAAGTCTAGGAAATTAAATTTGCTACTAGCCAATGCACATGTCCTGGTCTCTGATTGCGATGTCATCGTTAACCGTATAGGGGTGCCTTGCCTTTACTCAAAAAATGATGTAGCACATGGTCTAAGTATTTCGAAGAATACTCAATAAGTGACCCCACTATAGGGGCTGTGAAAATGCAAACACATGCAATAATGTAATAGGGACCTATCATTAAAGCATCCTAGGGGTGGCTTCCAGTCCAGACTAAATTAGATGTGTAGTACGAACACACGACCCACACCTATGAGCATGAATTCCCAGGTGGTTTGCACCCCCTCTTGGACCCATTATAACAGAGCTAGCTGTCTGTAGCGACATCCAGAGGTCATCAAACCCATGAGTATCATGCTCAGTGTCACAACCTAACAATGGTTGTGCCCCCAAGTATGTCATCGAGGACGATGACTAGTTTAAGTGGGGGAGAATGTCACAACCTAACTATGAAGAGAGTAGTTTGTGACCCTCACGTTGCGACAAGAGAAGCAGCGACCCTCAAGTGGCGCCATCTAGCCACGCGAGGGCCTAGACGAGTGTCATGATGCGATCGAGGAGGATGATGCATCATCTAACACACCCTCTCATTGGCCCGAAAGGGATTTGGTTTGGTGGTTGGACCAAAAACCAATTGTTCATTAGAGGATCAGTGGGACTTAAGGAACAAGAAGTAACTTTAAGGGTGAACATGGGGCCCCTCCCCTCTCATTGGCCCGAGAGGGATTTGGATCCTCATTAGAGGATCAGTGGGATTTATGGAACAAGAAGTAACTTTAAGGGTGAACAAGGGGCCCCACCCTCTCATTGGCCCGAGAGGGATTTGGTTTGGTGGTTGTTAATAGCTCGAGACATAGGGTGTAAGATAGAATACAGACTCCAAGTCTTGAACAAGGGGCCCCACCCTCTCATTGGCCCGAGAGGGATTTGGTTTGGTACAAGGGGCCCCACCCTCTCATTGGCCCAAGAGGGATTTGGTTTGGTGGTTAGACCACAAATCAATTGTTCATTAAAGGATCAGTGGGACTTAAGAAACAAGAAGTAATTTTAAGGGTACAACGGTCAATTGACCCCACCCTCTCATTGGCCCGAGAGGGATTTGGTTTGGTGGTTGGACCACAAACCTGATGGTGTTAATATAACACATGCGGAAGNAGAAGTAATTTTAAGGGTAAAACGGTAAATTGACCCCACCCTCTCATTGGCCCGAGAGGGATTTGGTTTGGTGGTTGGACCACAAACCAATTGTTCATTAGAGGATCAGTGGGACTTAAGGAACAAGAAGTAACTTTAAGTACCAGACGGTAAATTGACCCAACTCTAGTTACGAACAACTTGTGAAGGACGGAATTGATTGGGATTGACATTGATTTAATGTTAAATATTAATTAAATGGTTTAATTAATCATTTAATATTATTTTGATTTGAAATTAATTGTTGAATTAAAATAAAGAAAGTCAAAATGTTCACTTCACTTCATGGAAAAATCCATGTTTGAGTTAGTGGAATATTGAGTGTCAATATATGGTTTAACCAAACTTGCATGTTTGCCACATAATCCCACAAATTTGAGTGAACGTGCAAATATGACTCTATAAATAGAGTGATCAAGGTACATGGAAATTCTTCTTGAAAAACTTTGAGAAAATCTCTCAAACTCTCTCTTTACAAATATTAAATTCCTATCAAGTTTCGTCACTCACTGGATTCCACAATTCCGTTCTAAGGTTGGAGAATTATAGGAAAGACACTAGTGGTGTTTCAAAACCGGTTCGTGAGGAAAAAGAAATTTGAACTACAAAAGGTTAGTATTCAAAGTCATT
>NW_019646470.1:32966-35864 GCF_002806865.2 Cucurbita pepo subsp. pepo
TATAATCATCATCGTAAAAGGGTTCATATCCCGATGCTTACGTACATACAGGAATGTATAAGGTCCCTATGGTTTCTCATCTTTAAAACATCTTTAAACACAACCCTTAGTCCATATCTATATTACTATCAGTAATATACGTGCATTAGTCTTCATTCTTTCATCATTAATAATACTAACTAGGGTTGTGTCTTATGAAAAACAACGTCATATCAAGGAAATAACATCCTTTACGTCATCATTTTAGCATGCATCGTCATCATCATACAACGTCATCATAAACACATCATAATCATCGTAGAACATCATTAAATATCATCATATAACTCATACACATCATCATACATCATACATCATACATCATAATCATAGAGCATAAAGGACACGTGTCGGTGCCACTAGGCATGTGTCGTCATACAACAAACAATTGCCTGGGCTATCCTATAGTAAGGCCACTTGTTTGGCCTTAGCCAGTGTTTCCTTAAATCTCCGTTTGCTAAGCTTTTGTTCTTCGAGGTACTCCAAATGTTGCCGGAGTTCATTTCCTATTTGGTTGTCTTATTCCTTTCGTTAGTATTTTACATTTCTAAATTAAATTCAACTTAAAATTGTGAAATAGAGCATCGTATTGATCTTAATAACAAACGTGTCTAGATAGTCTTAAATACTCGGTTCATTAATTCCATAAACACAATTGGGGCATTGGTGAGGCCAAACGACATCACTACAAACTCGTAGTGACCGTATCTCGTCCTAAATGTTGTCTTTGATACATCCCCTTCTTTAATCTCAATTTTATGGTACCCTGACTGGAGGTCTATCTTGGAGAATACCGTGCCTCCCTAAGTTGGTCAAATAGGTTTTCAATGTGAGGGAGGGGGTACTTTTTCTTTATCGTCCTCTTATTTAGTTCTCTATTATCAATGCACAGGTGCATCGAGTCATCCTTCTTCTTGACAAACAACACTGGCGCACCCCAAGGAGATACGCTAGGTCGGATGAAGCCTTTGTCTAGTAGGTCTTGTAACTGCGCCTTGAGTTCTTTCAACTCTACGGGCACCATGTGATAGGGTGCTTTGAAAATAGGCCCAGTTCTCGGCTCGAGTTTTATGGCAAAGTCTACAACTTGGGAAGGGGGTATTCCTGGTAGGTCTTCTGGAAATTCGTTCACTACTAGTATAGTGTCCAGGGTGTTTTCCTTTCTTCTTACATCAACGACACATGCTAATATAGCCCAACCCCCTTCTTTAACTAGTTTTTTTAGCTTTCATCATTGAGACTATCACTTCCTTTTTACGACATCCTATACTAGCTTGGTTTTCAGCAAATCAATCCATGCCTAGTATTACATTGAAGTATGTCATGCTAACTACTATCAGGTCTATGCTTAGGGTTCCATCGGCTACGGTTACTTGGCCATCTTTTACTCTATTCTTAACAACTAAGTCTACTCCCGCGGGGTACTCACAGATAATACATGCAATAAGGGTTCTAGTTTGAACTCTGCATGCGTAACAAAAGGAACAATTATAAATGATTGCGGAGAACTAGAATCAAATATGGTAAAAGCGTAATGACCAGTGTATCTATCACCACGGTGTCAGACCTCCCAGTGTCTCTACTAGTGAAGGCATATTCCCTAGCTTGAGCACGAGTTTACACCGGTCTGTCTGCCTCTTCCACTGCTCAAGGTGGGTTAGGTTCATTTTGGTGTCCTTGGCCATGTAGTTGATGGCGATATGACCATCTTAGCCACATCGAAAATAGGCTCTAGTCCCGACGATACATCTTCTCCTGTGAAACTTTCCACGGATCTTACATCCTAACTCCCCCCCTTCCTCTGGCCCCATCTTGGTTTCTAGGTGTCTATCAGTACGTTTGAGAGGGTATCTATCAGCTTGTCGTGGGGCAGGTCGGTTGGCATAGCAGGGCCTACACGTTGGTGGTCGACGATCTGAGTCTTTCAAGTCATAAGGTCGTTTGCCTCCAACAGTAACCGACAGCTCTTATCGTACCTCATCTCTGGGCTTCTCTAAGGCTTTGGTAGTTCTCGAAGCTTCCTCATATATTTTTGGGTCTCTAGCTTCCACCGTGTGGTGGATCTATAGGTCCAGACCCAAGACAAATTTCTCAGTCATTTTTTATTCAGTGTCGACCAAGGACGGTGCAAACGTCTTTAATCTCATGAAATCTCGGTCATATCTTTCCATCGAGTGTCCATCCTGAGTTAGATGAGAAAAATTCTGTTGTTTCCTAAGTCGTTCTACTTTCCTAAGTAGCTTGAGGAAGGTCTCCTTAAACCAATCCTATTCCATAACTCCCCCTCCTAGATTGATACTATCCTTATTATCCTTCCACCATACTTTTGTGTTTTTTTACAACACAAATGACGCACAAGAGCCCTTTTGGTTATCTGGACATTCTATCGACTCGAATATGGTTCCAAAGACAAAATTCACATCTGAGCTTCTATTGGATTTCTCATAGTACTGGTGTATGGGTGGAGATCATATCGTATGAAGTCCCTTAACTAGTTCGCTCCTCTGACAATTTGCAAATTATTGGCTTCTTGGGTGACCATCATGGCATGCATCATGGTCTGAAACGAGACCCACATCATTGTAGTGGTCAAGTCTACTCTAGCCGTTAGTGCTGCTGGAGGTGGTGTGGCTTGTGGAGATGGCGTAGCTTGTGGTGGTGCAATTTGTAGCACCTCAACCTACGCGGCACAATTGCATCCATCCTTGTTACTGATCCTTCTCGTGGTAGGCTCTCTTCAGCCTCACCTCTTCCTCTACCTCTACTAGGGAGTCATCATCTTCCTCATCTTTCTCTTCCACGTCATCATCAGAGTGACATGGTTCTAGAAACCAAGATCATATTTCTTAAGTCTAAGAC